>NC_083466.1:6832287-6872287 GCF_030014155.1 Tachysurus vachellii
GGCGCCAGGAAGTGTGTCAGTCACAACAGTTGCATGTGGTGAACTTTTAAATACTCCTCCTAGGGAATTCATGCGATTGACACCAAAAGTGGTGAACATGATGCGAAGACATTGCACTTGCTAAATTGCGAAGGGATTTTTGATATCTCGAACGGTGCTGCCATGGCGAGGCGACAAAGTTATGGCGAATTCAGAGAAACAGAAAGTGTCTAATATCTAAAGCAAAAAATGTCTTATTGTGATGACACGCGGTGTGTATGTTCGGCCAAGGATTCCGATCGCATCGATGTGCTTATTGTGAGTCCCGGGTATAGCGCCACCAACAGGCCCCAGGAAGTGTGTCAGTCACAAAGGTGGATTTTTTCACAGTTGCATGCAATGAACTTTTAAATACTCCTCCTAGAGGATTCATGCGATTGACACCAAAAGTGGTGAACATGATGCCGAGACATTGCACTTGCTAAATTGCGAAGTGAGTTTCGATATCTCGAACGGTGCTGCCATGGCGAGGCGACAAAATTATGGCGAATTCAGAGAAACAGAAAGTGTCTAATATCTAAAGCAAAAAATGTCTTATTGTGATGACACGCGGTGTGTATGTTCGGCCAAGGATTCCGATCGCATCTATGTGCTTATTGTGAGTCCCAGGTATAGCGCCACCAACAGGCCCCAGGAAGTGTGTCAGTCACAAAGGTGGATTTTTTGTCAGCTTCATGCAGTAAACTTTTAAATACTCCTCCTAGGGGATTCATGCAATTGAGACCAGACTTGGCCAACATGGTGCAGAGATATTGCAGATGCGAAATTGCGAACGGATTTTTGATATCTCAAACACTGTTCTCATGGTAACGTGTCAAACTTTACTTTCTTTTTCAGGCATATTTAAGTCTTTTGGCGTGCTTAGATTAACTTGAAATTTGACACATACATCACATTTGTCGGCTGTTAAGTGTGGACAAAAAGGTCAGACAAAGGTGTGTCTCTTAAGTGGCTCACTAGCGCCCCCGTTTGTCTAAAATGTGGGGTTTCATTTACCTACAGTCCCCAAATGGGTCAGTAACAACATAAAATAGTCCACTGATATTTACCCACTTGATGCACTTGCCCACCGTGCATTGTTTTCTGGAAGGCACCGTATAGCGATGAACAAACGTGCGAAGGCCCGTCATCGCTGCTTGCAGCTATATTTAAACTTGGTTTCTTGGAGGTAGGATCCAAGCGAAGACTCGTGTTATTGAATGCCTGTTCATGATTTTGTGACATTGTGATCCAGGGTTCAGTGTGACACCATGCATCAGTAGATGAGCAGCTCCAGGCTCTTTTTTTAGTGAGTGTGTATGGATTTGAAAGCTCTTTATGGAGTTTAATGAATTACAGCAAGATTTAAGATTTAAAGCCTGTAAAGGCACCTGAAGCCAAACTGTCTAGCCTGTTTTACCAGGCAGTCATAAAACACAGCACACTGGTGGTTAAGGCTTTTTTTTGGGGGGGGGGGGGGGGGTTGGGGGTGGAACACTAAATCACTAAACCAGGGACTGAACACTAAACTGAACACTAAACCAGGGAAGCCAAGAAAAATATTACATTTACTGTATTTGGCTGACATCTTTATCCAGAGCAACTTGCACTCTCTTTTTTTTTTTTTGTTTTTTTTTTTTAAAAACACATCTAAGCAATTGAGGGCTAAGGGCCTTGCTCAAGGGCCCAGCAGGGACGAATTGGAGGTCCTGGGATTTGAACTCATAACCTTCCAAGCAGTAGTCCAACACCACTCTCTGAATGAAGCATATGCCCTTAATATTTAGTTGTTTGAGGGATTTACACATGGCACTGCTCACCATTTATCACATTTAGATGTGAAAACGCTTTCCTGTGCATTGAGAAGGTGCACAATGGCTCAGCAGTGACAGTTCACTCAGTGGACAGCAGAGGATGCTGTAGGTTCAAAATTCATACACCCATGAAACAAAGCATAAGGAATGTCTATACAAAGTAAATGAAAAAAAAAATTCTTAAATTATATCACTATTAAAAAAAAAAATATATCACTACATGATTTGGTAAGAGCATCACAAACTCACGCTTCCCAATACGTGCAGTCTGCAAAGTGATGCAAATTCCAGGCCATGGATTTACAATAAGCTGCAAGAAGACTTGTCATGCTCTGAATAACCTAGACTGCATGTTTAGGTCTGAACAATAGTTTGACCTTTTTGCAGCATCACATAATGAGATACATTTCATTGTGCTGATGGTTCAGAATACATCTTTACACTTAAGCAAAGACAAATTGCTCTCAATTGGTTCAGCTTGCTGCTTCTCATGATAATTCACTGTGGCCCAGAGACATATACACCTCTACGTTTCATGCATGATAAATGTTTTTCACACCGTGACTGCTGACATTACTCTGAATGCACACTCTTGTGTGAGACTATGTAAGATGCATTCATTCATTCATCTTCTACCGCTTATCCGAACTACCTCGGGTCACAGGGAGCCTGTGCCTATCTCAGGCATCATTGGGCATCAAGGCAGGATACACCCTGGACGGAGTGCCAACCCATCGCAGGGCGCACACACACTCTCATTCACTCACACACTACAGTATGTAAGATGCAGCTGCATTGTTTTTTTTCTTAAATCTAACAGGCTGCATTTGGTCCGATGGGCTCTAACAGATAGATAAGCACATATAATTCACGGATACGATGACACTTCGACCTAAATGGTATCTTGCATTAGAAAGCTGATAGACATACATTTTACGCAGTACGTGTGTCTGAGCAGATTTAAAACGTGGCGATTAAAACATGACACCTTATCTGTTATGGTAAGTCAAATTAATGCCATATAATGCAGCATACAGTATAAACACATGAAAGCGCATGTGTCATGGCTGCTGTGAAAGATACCATATAGCTCTACCTTCCAGCACGTCTTTCTTGCCCCCAGCCCATCTGACTGCTGCCGAACTCTTTCAATCTATTTATTCCTTGACCTTAAGTACACAGCCAGTTTTCATTCCTAACTGACAGGCATCTTCATCTTTTAATAAGAGGCAGTGCTTGGCAAACTGAGACTGGCCATGTTTATTTACCTGAGCTTGGGCCCGTCTGACACAAACAGCACTGACATCTTGTTTT
This sequence comes from Tachysurus vachellii, assembly GCF_030014155.1. NCBI lineage: Eukaryota > Metazoa > Chordata > Actinopteri > Siluriformes > Bagridae > Tachysurus > Tachysurus vachellii. The sequence goes on from NC_083466.1 coordinate 6,835,434, forward strand.
GGTGAGTTAACTAATTGGCAAGTCTTTCCATGATCCCACCTCAAACACTCGGGGCCTAGAAAGCAGCTGGGATTTGCCCTCGATTCAAGACAAGCACAACATTTCATCATCACTTAAGTGGGTAGTATGTGTTATATTTAACCACATTGAAAGGCATTATGAATAATATTAAAGAGAAAATTTATCAAGGAACTCGTCCATGAAAATATAGACACTAATAAACTCCAGGTTTATCAGCAACAACAGAGCAGATACCAAAATGTATAAACCAAAGCAAATATTACTTCCATTTGCCATCATTTTTATTTATATATCTTTTTTTTTAACTGAGATTGATAATAAAAACAAAAAAATAGGTTTATTATGCTTTTTTTGGTAAAGCTACTGATTACAAGCTTGAAATGATCCTATTCAATTAGCAGGTAATTTTTTGCCTTAAAAGGAAAAGTAGGCAATTATCAATCAGTTAATAGAATAAGATCATTTCAAGCTTAAGATTAGTTAAACAAACAAATAAAGCTTGTACACATAATCATGAAAGTATTAGATAAAGGAATAAAACAAATGCTATTCAAGATCATTGTCATAATTAAAATGCTCTTATATATGTTTTTGTTTTGCTCAGTCATGATGGCATGGTCATTTATAGTACAGACAGATATGTAAAGGTCAAGACTGACCTAGAAAGTTTCTAAAATATTGAATCAATCTAACAGGGTCTGTGGAATCACCCAATATTCCAGATCCAATCCATCATGCTTCTGTGCTTTAAAAATGATCCCCTCAGGCGTCTATGTGGAACAAGCTATATAGTGATATATGCAGTGTCTGTGAGTAGACAGACACAGACATAACAGATATGAAGAGCACATTTTTTCTTTGCCATTAATCCAGTTTTATCTGTGGCAGCACTGGGCAGCTGGCAAAGCGTTCATTTCTAGCACACAACATAAACACCGCCGTTCACACTTTGTATTGTTTACACTTGACTGGCTGGCTGATTTTCAGTTCACAGAAAACTTCGACTTCTTCTGACTATTACGTGCTTCTAAAGCTCGTGTTAAAAGGAAAAAACATTGAAAGACAAAATAGGGTAGGGTGTGTAATGACATTGACTTTACTTGAGGATGTGTAGTGATGAGAAATGTATGTCAAGGTTTCAGGGCTGAGGAGTACAATTAAGCTACAGTAAATGTGAGGAACAATGGCAGAAATAAGCAACAGTGCTTTTCTTCTCCCAGGAAAAATATGTCTGGAATCTACACTAGTGTATGTGTTTCTAAAATGTGCATTAGGTGTAATTCTCATCCCAATGGCTGTGTGCATTTGTTTAATTACTTCAGGACAAAAAGCTAATATGATGTATTACTTTATAGCTTGTTTGTTCTGATGGCGTCAGGAGTACGAGTCACCCTTAAAGAGGATGGTTAGAGCTGAAGCTACGCTGATGATGTCTGTGATAGATGTCTGTTTTTTTGTAATTAATGTAATACATTTTCTTAATTCAAGAATGCTTTGATTTTACTCTCCTCCCTACTAGGGTTGGGTATCAAAAGGAATTTTCCGGTTCCGATTCCGGTTCCGATTCCGGTTCCAGTTCTGCCTTACAATTCCCGGTTCTGATTCCGATTCCATAATAAAAGAAATGTGAAAAATAATGCACAATACTTAAACAATTCCATTTGTGTTTATTAATCACTCTTTAAATATTTTAAACAGAGCATTTCAATACATATCAATTTAAATAAATCCAACATCAAATTTAACATTCAGAATTACAACTTAGCAAAACAGTTAGCAATTTTTCTGAAGAAAAATTAACATGTCTGCTTTCTTTGGGAGAAGACGAGACCTTTCCTGGCTTATTGTATCTCCAGCTGTGGAGAAAACCCTCTCAGAGGGACTTAAGTAAAGTTGGCTCCATATTAACAGATTCGAATTTCCCGAGTCAATAGCTCCTGACCTAAACACTCTTATTACACAAATAACGCCTCTTTTTTATTGTAGTAATGTAGAGAGGCAGCTACAACGCAGCTACAACCCAAGTTTCCTCAATATCAGCTTTCCCCCACGTTGGACAAAATACGTAAGTCTCTATGTGTGAACACCTAAGAGACAGATTCCAAGGGACCGTCAGCAAAGTGCAGAACCCGAAAAGCGAAAACAAAAAACAGTCAATAACTTCACTGTAATACACTGTACTGTCACCAAACTCAGATCACACATCACTGATGTACTGAGTGTTGTACTACAACATTTATTTTTGGTGGGGTAGATTTGCTTCCTTGTTGTAGCTTTGGAAATTAATCCACACTTTTTTTTAGACATGTTTAACACAAAGTGTACCTCAGCACAGCAGCGCGAGTGACTGATTTCTGTGGTAAACTGTGTTAATTTGGTTGCGTGACTGTAAAACAATGAATATTCATGAGGTAAGACATGGCTATTTAAAGTGACCGCTCCCAGCGCTTTGCCTGTCATCGCATCGGAACCGCGTTTGGAACCGAAAATAAAAAATTCTGCGCGGTTCCGGTTCCTGTTAAAAAACAAGCGGTTCTGAATAAGAACCGGTTCTCAGTTCCCAACCCTACTCCCTACTGACCACATCAAACCAACTGACATTACCAAGTAAAGTCTATGATCTATGTATCTATTAAACAAATAGGTTATTATAATTACTGCTCTGACATGTGCAAAATGATCAGAAAGATGTGTAAGTTAAAATATCATCAGTGATTACAAAGCCAATCATGTCTCCTACGTGTATAACCCATCATTTACGAAAGTCTGGAATACAGAGTGGACATTTCCCAGGCAGTAAAGCTTAAACAAATTATCATCCACTCTTCCATTGATCTCTTTCACACTACTGAGATCAAGCTAGAATAGATTCTAATAGTTTATATAGTGTATAGAACTTGTTCTAAAGAAGAGGTGAGGATAATTTTCACATTAACGCCATTTAGTCCTAATATATACTCAAATACTTAAATCCCCTTTTTGTCAGATTTCCATAGAACAGAAAATTAACCTGCGATACGCCAATAAAGCTTTACACACAGACTCATTAAAATAACATTTTCTTATGTCAACTCAACACAAGCTCTCACAGCTCATGACTCACGCTAATGTGAATAGTTGTGTCTTCCACACTGGGGATAGGAACTGCTATAACATCACATGTTGGAGATAAAGCAGCATCTGTGTGTTTTGTGTGTGTGCGCGTGTGTGTGTTAGCATGTGCAGACATGCCTCCTTGGTGCCTGTTTGAAAGAATAATTATAAAAGAGAAGTCATCAGGGTCCACTCTTTTCTGACCTCTAAAAATGAGTAATTGGGCAGAAGTACAGACTGCTCCATCAAGTCACTTGTCTATAGCCCCCATTCTGTCACCTCTCTCTCTCTCTCTCACACACACAGTTTACATGACAGTCCAAGTTTTCGTTCATCCTTTACCCTTTTCAAGTGGCTTACATCTCCCAGCTCTGTTCTAATTCATTCTTTACCTTTTCCTCAAAGTGTACAGGGTAGCTGAAACTCATAAGCTCTGCAGATACAGACATGCTGATGTCAGCATTCTCCATTTCACTTTTTTGAATTTCAGTCCTCTGCCTACTCTGGCTCCTAGTCAGCTATTACACTGCTTTCAAAGTGGTACTTCTTGTACACTAAGTGGCCTTGAATCTAAACACATCTCGCATATGCTGGAAATATAAATAAGGTCAGAAATCTCTGGTCAATAACATTATTGCTTACAGTTAGGATAAAGTGTACCACCTTTCAGCTGAACTCAGCTGGACTGAACATCAGGAAAAAAGCTTAAAACAAACGCATCATTTTTGCACAATGACGACTTTAAAAAATAATACAAGGCGTTTTTTTTTAAATTAATTCTCTCTTCATTCCTATTTCAAATCAAAATCAAATCAAATTTTATTTGTCACATACACATACATACAGAGTACGACATGCATTGAAATGCTTTTTAAGTCTGTCCGGTATTCAAGCATAAAAAGGAATGGAATTAAGGATAAAAATAAAACCAAAAGAAGGTAGATAAATAAAAAAGAATAAACTATATTAAATATATGAAACTAATTAAAATATTTAAAATTGCGCTGTATAAATAAACTTGCCTTTGTTAAAGATTAGTTTGATAAGATTAATTTGCACAGTTTCTAGTCCTGTGCATTACCAAGATAGTCTCCGGACCTACTGTGACCCTGAATATGATAAAGCAGTTACTAATGATGAATAAATGAATGAACAAATGAATTGATTGATTAGAAGCCAACTAAAATGCTCTGCAAAAAGAAAAGGTGAAAATGAACAACCAAAGCAGACTTTCTCGCTCCACCAGCCAGCAATAATTCCAGAGTTCAATGGTACTAATGACTCAGTTCCTAAATCATAAGTACACAAACCTGACATTTCTTCAAGTACACACTGAAATCACAATAATAAATCACACAAACCTCACTAGCACACTAAGATCCAGACAAGATTACTTACTAGACAGCCTCGATTATTAATAGAGTTGGTCTTGTAAATATAAATGAACACAGGAAGTCTTCCACAAGCAGATTGTTATGAATCATGAGAAAGATGGGAAGGACACCAAACAGAGTAAGTATTAGGAATGGGAGAACAAGATAAACCGACTGTGTTATTGCTTTCTGATTGTCATTATGGGTCTTGGCGCATCTCGACTGTCACTGCAGAATTCAGAAAGAACGCGAACGCAGTCTAAACTTGTGGCACCTGTAACGCCTACTACTACTTCTGCCAAAGCCAACAGTATATCTGTTGTAAAAATTACCCTCAGAAATGGAGTTCTACAAAAGAGATGTTATTAAAATGTTTACAGAGAGCGAGAGTTATTATTAAAGCAGCTTAATTAAGGGTAGAAAGATGATTTACTGAAGAGTTGCTGGCGTACAAATAAATTACTGGTTTTTTAAGCACTGATTAGTGATGCTGCACAATGACGGTGTTACATCTGCATATTTTAGCACTTGAATTTATAAAATACATCAGCCTTTTGAAGATGTGACAGACAGCGGACAGTGAGAACCATGTGGGTGGATAAGACACAAATGTTTATTCACTTCTTTTCCTGATGCTGGATTGATCAATGCTAAACTAAAAGTTTTGAATGTCCTCTTGATCCAACAGTAAATGAAGCAAATCCTATGAAAATTGTAGAGAACATCGATCAGTGGAGTTGACTTGGGCGGATAGTTACTATCCCATATGACCTAAAAGCGGCATGTGGACGTGTTTGGTCTAAAGAACGGTTTTCTTACACCTCCACAACATACTGACACACCACTTCAACAAGGTAGCAGAATGACAGTCGAGCTTAGAAGCACCAAGCATACAAATGCATACTGTATGATTGCATAATATTCATTGGCTTTGTACAACGTGTTAATAAAATTTTGAAAAGAATGTTGTATAGAATGTTGTATATATTCAAACAAATTTCAAATGTCATGCAATTCGTTTGAACTAGATTCTTTTTTTTTTAAAAAGTCACAGGCCTGGTTTAAACATACAAGATAAGTATCTGAAGCAAAATACAAGGTAAAATTGATAAGTTGCTTTAACACTGTCGACTTCGCTCCATCATTGACAAATTCAACAGAAAGTAGAAGCTATTCAAGCACATTACACGAGCCCAATGAGACAATTAAGCGCAATAACACTGCCAGAGTTTTCAGCCTAGCTGCAGGCCATGCCAGGACAGACACATTCAAAATACATTTTTAATGAAGCTGTGATTACACAGGTGTGAAAACTAGTCCTCTAGAGATCCTTAGATGCTAACAGTCACTCATCTACTCACAAAGTTTCTTCTCTGACAGATTTGATTTGAGTTGAAACTTCCCCCTCATTCAGGTGATGCTATGAATGGCTGCATTTTAAAAAGTATCATCATCATCATCATCATCATCATCTGGTGGAAAAACAAATGATCAGAAAAATACCTTAGCATCTCTAACTTAGCATTTTATTGACAAATATGGCATCACTTTACCTGAATCCTGCATCTGCTGTCAGGAGATACACAATGATACAACACTCTTATGCTGCCTTTACCGCCAACTGTCATAATACACATCATAAAGTTTAATGCCAGGAATATTTTGTCACATGCCAATTTTTGCTAATAAGAGGTAGCATATGGCTTAAGAAAGAAATTCTTCATGACAACTGTCATAAATGATATCTCATGACAATTCATATATGATGCTTTCATAGACAAAAATAACATCATTTGAAGGCTTTTGTTGTGTCACAGTGGTGCTTCTAAAACCGCTGCTTAACATTAAACTAGACATCATCATTGAAGCATAAACATCATTTCTTTGTATATTATCAGTCGTTATGAAAACTGTTCAAAAATGCACGCTAATTATAGAGCAATTAGCAGGTGGTTTAACATTATCACACCTACTGTGGAGAAAACCGAAGAAACTAACAGAGGGAGAAAAAAGTGAAAAAAGAGAACATTGGCAGCAAACATCATTAAGCCTGACATGTTTGTGACATGACTTTAGTAGGAAGTAATCAACAAATCCCTACATGTCCATGTTTGCTTTGTGTAATCCACGTCAGTCCATTTTAAATATATAACCCGTCAGATTATACACACAGATGTACAGTATGTATGGTTTTACACATCTGTATAAATATCAATATAAATTACATTTTCAGCATTTAGCAGACATCCTGATCCAGAGTGACTTACATTTTTATCTCATTTTATACAACTGAGCAATTGATGGTTAAGGGCCTTGCTCAGGGGCCCAGCAGTGGTAGCTTGGTGGAGATGGGATGAAACTCACAACCTTCCAATTGGAAGCCCAATACCTTAGCCACTAGGCTACCACATCCCCCAATTAAATGTGTAAATATATAAGGTATGAGTATGGTATATAGAGTATGGTATACTGCATAGAACCCATATATAAATGTATATATACACAAGATAAATATGCAAGGTATATAAAAAGGGTAGGTAAACAGGGAAGAAAAACAAATACGTATATAATATTAAATTACAAGTATGTCAAGTATTGACAAATATCAGCATCAAGGCACTTGAGGGGTTTCAATATATGTACTATGTGTACAATGCTAATGTAAAAGGTGAGATACCTGTCCATTCCAGGGAGTTCAGAGTCGCAGAAATTAACACAATCAAGCAAACTACACAATATTTAGAGACGCTTTCATTTTTTTTTTTTTTTCGACCAATAGGCGTTGTGTGACATCACAACATGCATTAAACATGTTGTATTTTGCATTAAACATGCATTAAAGCCCCCTTCAATTCAAGTATGTTGAATATGAGTGCAGCTCATAGAAAGTCATCACGTGTCATCACATCACTACTTTTCACACCAGCACAGCCACAGATAGACATAAGCTACTTTTGTCCATTGATAGTGGTTTGTGCATGGCTCATTCAATACAATTTATTCACTATTATTCATTATATATTAAAGGCAAATGTCTACTCATTGTAACAGATGCATTCATTTATAAAATTGTAAAAATAAATTAATTAATTAAAAAAAAAAAAATTTTGGGACCTTATCAGAGAAATCTTTCATGGAAGCAACATGTTTAGGATCATAGCTGCTGAATATTCCCAGTGGTCTATAATCTAAGTACTTCATGCTTATATCACGGGGGTATTTAAGACAATCAGTGGAGTTTTTTTTTAAAAAGGTTCTTTCACCTAAAGGACTTAATATTGTGTTTCTTAACACGGCGTGGTACATAATGTTCTGTATGTTCCTTGACAAGATCTGGTAAAAGTGAAGATGTCACTAGAGCACAGACAGCACTCTCAAAAATGTTCCACTTTCTGCCTGGTTAGGACTCTATGTGCTCCAGATAAAAGAAAATGTTATCAAAGAACCCAGATCATCTTAGCCCAAAAAGTGGAAGAACCTTGATGAGGACAGGAAGAGAAGCAAAATAAAGGAAATAACACAGCTAAGATGTTAGGTGCAGAGGCACATTTCTGTCTCCTGCTCTTGTGGGTCAAACATGGTGGAAAAGATCTAGAAAGAGATCCCCCTCTGTGAAAGGTCCGATCGTGGGTCACTACACTCCTGAGCCATTCTCACATAACTCAAGCCTTGATGTCAGATAAAACACAGCCGCTTTTCCTTTCCTGAGCCCCAGGGCACCTGATCCTTTGCTCCTTACTCTCAGTCTCTCCATTTGATGTGGTTGCTCTTTTTTAAAAAAAAATAAATAAATAAATATTGAACCACTGTGTTTTTCTACATGCATCATTCAATGTCATAAAAGGGTACAAAAGGTCACAAATTATGTGTCCATTAGCTTACAGGTTATTCATGTATTCATCTTTCTTCAGGTGCGCTTAGTGTCCACTTTATTAGGAACACTTGTACATTGAGGAAGTTATCTAATCAGCCAATCAATGTGGCTTCAGCTAATGTTCACACCAAACATCAGAAAGTGTGATCTCTGTGACTTTAATCACGGCATGGCTGTTGGTGGCAGTTGGGCTGTTTTTTGTGTATTTCAGAAACTGCAGATCTCTGATTTTTACACACAACAGTTTAGAGTTTAGACAGACTGTAAGCTGAGGGTCTGCAGGTCTTCTTGTTGAGAGAAATCAGAGAAGAATGACCAGACTGGACTGATCTGATGGAGAGTCTGTATGAACTCAAATAACCAAATAACTATTTACAACCGTGGTGAGTAGAAAAGCATCTGAGAATGAACAGCACATCAAATCTTCAGGTGGATGAGCTACAACAGCAGAAGACCACATCAGAACTCACTCCTCTCAACCTGTCAGGACTCAGCCCGGACTTTGGCCACGTGCTGTTTATGTTTTGGGTCACGTGTCTACCCTTGTCTCTTCCTCCCTGCCTCTGCACACCTGCTCCTCATGTGTTTTATTGTCATGTCTGTGTAGCTGTACCGCGTTGCCTTGAGCAGCGCGGAATCCTCTGATGTTGTTCTGTCGTCTTTTGTCTAGTCTGTGTCCTGATTTCATGTTCTTTAAGTTATTAAATCTGTTTATTTTATGCTATCCTGCATTTGGGTCTATTTTATCCCCGTGTTGCTGACAGAATCTGAGGCTATCATGGGCACAGATTCACCAAAACTTTACAGCCGAAGCCTGGAAAAAGACCAGGTGATTTATTTTGGATTGGATTGTCTGGATGCTGTACACACTAGGGGTCTTCACGGGTCCACTTAGATCCGAAAACCCGAGGTCCGAGCGGGTTTGGGTCTAAAAGTTTCACGTGTGCCTCGGACACGGGTCGGGTATAATAATAGCGGCATCGGGTCTCGGGTATTTTAAAATGAATGTGTTTTTACCAAACGGACCCGAGAAGACCCAAACTACTGTATCTCACGTGTGCATCGACTATAGTCCTTTTCCCACCTCTCCTCTGCCAAGACCGTTTGCGACATTGTGTTGCTGGTGGTAAGCTTATTTTCGTTGAAACAGACCTGGACATTCGGGTCCAGTCGGGTTAAAAAAAAAATTGCCAACCGGTCGGGTCGGACTCGGGTCTAATTTTTTCGAGTTTGTCTCGGGTCGGGTCTTTCTTAAAAAAATCATAAATTATGCATGTCGGATTCTGGTAAAAGGTTAATCGGGTCACTTCGGGTCGGGTACATTTCTTTAGACCCGAGAAGACCTCTAGTACACACTCTCAGAATGCACTCAGGTTTGCACTCAATGTACATTTACTTAATTCACTATCCCTCTTTCTTCTTCTTTCTACTGTGAAGCACAAATTTAGATAACTATCAGGATTTAACATAGGAACAACAGTATCACCAAACATATACTAGCTTTTTATCTCAAATATTTAAGCACTACCACCAAAAATACCTGCTACTGGCCTGGAAGCATCTGTTTCTCCGGTAATGTAAGCAGAGACTACGACACAGGCTGATTTTGTCTCTTAAATGCTCTTAAAAACAGATGACTGCCTGAAATATCTGGCAGCTTCAGTGCTAAATATCAGACATTTAGGGTGATTACGGTGATGGTATACTGTCTAACTGCTAACTTTACAATGTTTTCTCCTGTAGCCTGAGGAGAATACATCTCGAGTGATGAACTACATTGACTTTTTCCTGCTCATGCCTCAGTCACGTCATGCCTTCCAGACTGTCCAACTCCCACCATGTCTTGGTCTTCATTCCCCTGCCCACTATTATAATTCAGAAGTGTGTGGTGGTTACAGATTAGCTAGCCGTTACGATATAAATCAAAGAGCCATGTGTGTGAGGTGAGAGGCTGATTAGTCAATGTGTGTGTGTGCTGGAAGCAAGAATGTGAGAATTATGCAAGCTCAGGAGGATTGCACACCAGTGTGGTGGGAGAGTTAATGAGAAGAGGCAGAGTATATGCATGAAAAGGAGGTCAGTGTGTAAGTGAGGCAGTTTGGAAAACTTCACTAAACACAGACACACACACACACACTGCCCCTGGCAGTCTCGCTGCCTCCCTTCCCCTGTCCCTCCCCCGAGATGTAATTAACAAAGAAATTAGAGTGGAACACAATGCTGATGGGCCTCTCTGTCTCCAGCACTGCTAAAAAGCGTTAATCACTTTCTCTCATTGTGGGAGATACTGCCAAAGTGTATGACACTCTTACCATAAAATCTCCCAACTCAGAGAATTTATGCATTAGGCCAACCCGGGGAGGTGCCATGCACATATAACACCTCCCTTCCTTCCAACTCTTCTCAGTACTAATGAGTCATTATTCAAAGTGAGCATAATTTTTACCAAAACATGACTGCTAGCAATATATTTTAATGGTGATAAGAGCAAAATAGATATGATCGTTTGTATTCTTTCTTTATAATCAGGGGAGTTTATTTACAAGATTTGAGATTGCCCTTGCCCTTACGTTTTCAAATTCTCTAAGCACTAGGGCAGAATACTGCTAATGATGAACATTTCACAGATTTACAGTAGAGTTCAGTAGTGTTCGAAGACAAGAGGTTAGTAGTCAGAGAACAAAATCTTTTAATTCCTCAGCATGACATTGAGCAACCCACACATTCAACCACTGCTTCGTTTCCTGCTGGGACTAGCAAAAGATCTGCAGCATAAAAAAAAAAAAAAAATCATCTTTAGATGGTTTGGAAAAGTACCTTCATGCATTTTTACGGTGTGTTATGCTTGCGTTAAGGGTTAAAAATAAGCAATAGAGAGAGAGAAAAATGGAGCAGATGATTTTCTGTGAGGATACGAGTGAATACGCTGCCAAGCCTGCTGTCTCTTACACGTCTGCTTTCGAAGGCTGTGCATCACAACCTGTCAAGTTAAAAAAAAAGAAAAAAAAAAAGAAAAAAAAAACAACAAAAAAAATGGGGGGTGAGGGGTATCTTTTTTTTTTTTAGCCAGATAGACAAAAAACTGGCTAATGACTGTTGGTTTGGTCTCAAATGTACCAAATCAACAAATTACAAATTATCTATAAGCATTAAATTTAGCTAAAGTATTAAGGTGCATAAAGTTATTCATTGAGGGTCACTTTTACAGAACGACAATAATGCTAGATCCTTTTTCATGAAACTTCCTAAAATTGCGATCGATCACACAGAGCACCTAAATAAATACATGAAGCTTTGATATCTTTAAGTGAGGAATCTGCTTTGCTTTGTCCTACACGTGGATAAACACATTTACTCACATAGGCTCAAATCAATAGCGGTCAATCTGCTTTATTCAACAATTCGCATCAGCTATAACCAGGTTTTTCAGCTTACCTGCTGCCGTTGACAAATGTGTTTAGAAAATATATTAAGTGCCTGAGCTTAGAAGTTTCTTAGATCTTTACCGCTGTTTTTGTTTCTTTTGTACACTCCTAACTAAAATAGAGTCTGAAATAACTAAACTAATATAATGAAAATAACTCAATCAATTAATATGATGGACGTGGCATTGCATGGATGGTGTGGCATTGCAGATCCTCCATAACCCTCCACAGTCTTGCTTTGTCCATGACCATTTGCTCTGTATTCATGCTGAATTTGGTTACTCTTTTTAGGGAGGAACCATGTGAGCTCAACTGGGAGATACAAATAGATATAAAAATAGAGCAGAGCATCGAATGTGTAATGTCTCCGCCTGTCTGAAAGTCAATTTTCTAGCAGCCTATCTGCTTGTTACACTTTTTAAGAAACTTTGTACAGGCCTTTTTTCTCTGGAATATAATTTCAGACTGTATTTATTTATTCAGATGAATTTATTTACCCCATCAATGATTTCTTATTTTAAAACTAACCAAAAGCAGTGAACTCATTACTTCACTACTCAGATCCTTACACTGGCTGAAATATTTCCTATTTATGACTAAATTGTTGAAATATAAACACTAGCATGTACTTCAGGAGGACAAAGCAGAGTGAGGTATCCTTAAGCTACTATACTGCACTGAACCTAAACAAATGTTCAGAAACCTTCAGATATTCAACCAAACGCAGGCTGAAATTATTTCATCTAATCAGATAGAATCAGATAAAAGCAATTACAGTGTACCTTAGGAACTCTTTCTATTTCTTTTAATTCATTCCACTTCGATTGATCTTCATGCGACACTTAATCTGGAACTTGTGCAAAATTGATTCATTTGATTAAAAATACATTTTTCATAAACCACACTAGACTGTATGAAGCTGTCTTAGCCCTTATCAGTAGGCTGATAAATCTGCATTTAAATATCTTAAATATGTTCAATCTTTAAGTGACTTAACATGTCCATGTTGCACTGTAATCTATAATGTTAAAACACAGGACCAGAGACCAAGGAAAGCTTCATTTCTAGAAAAAGCCTGTAGAAAAATACAGGGTCCAAATATCCATGGGTACTTTTATGAATAGAAGTGCTTTACATTACTTAAAACAAAAATATTGCTCAATTAAGGCTTAAATCGTTCAAAAAGTCAATTAAATTTTGTTTTCCAAAGTCCAATAACAATACTGTATATCAATAACAATTATAAAAATAAAAAAGAAACCAATGCTAAATAAAACAAAGATAAAATCATTAGAAAAGGCCTTTACAAGCTGCATCATGACAGAGTAGTTTGTAATGTTATGTCCTCTAATGCATGCGGGGCAACATGCCATGAAAATATTGACGAACGTAGCCTTCCTCCTCTCTGCCTCCTTTGTTCACATTGTGGGTTGTGAGATAGCTTATGAATCTAAAAAGTCACACAGAGATGGAAGTGAGACCTGATACGGGTCATATGGAGGAAGGTTTTCATTTAAGACATTTAGTCAATGTCATTTTTTTTTTAACTTTGACATCTTAGGTAAACTAAATGAATGTACTCCAATGTGACTAATGAAATTAACCCAAACTGTGCCACCAAATGCTCTTCTCTACTCTCTCCCCGGTCACGCTCACACTGCACACCTGTGTCTCATTAAGGGACCTATTTAAGTCTTACCACAGTGTTGTGTACCAAGCCTTCGTGTTCAGAACATAACTTTATCATTCTTGTTTTTCTGCATTTACATGTCTCTGTCATTATTTACATTGCCCAATTGGCTGATTTTATATTCATGTTTTTCTAAATTAACTTTTGTGACTAGGGATGCAGCAATACCAAGTGTGTATTTTGGTGATTGTCAATACCAACAACAAAATAAGTCACCTACTTCATATTAATCAGGAATTCTGGCAAACATTCGGTTTGTGTGTTCATAAGCTTATAGGATTGTTTTTAGCTAGTTACATTATAATGTTAGCTATAGCTATATTAGTTAGCTTGTATTGAGTTGAGTTTATATCGATTATATCGTAAGAATTTATATCGAAAATTTATTTCATTGTTAATTTATTGATATTTTTCAGTGAACAGTTTGCAGTCTGCTTTGAATTAATTTCCAGCATTAATCATGAAACACGTTGTAATCACTGGGATTTCTTGGCATCTATTACGACAATGTGAGCATATATAATACAGAAGATAGTATCCAAGCATTCTTTATTAGCACAGGTAAACATGGTATCTGAGGAAAATTTGATGCCAGTATCACTGAATCCTGTGTGACAACATTCAGTCTACTGTGCAGTAGTAGAGCTTTGGCACTGAGGCTGATGGACAGACTTGGTCCAATGTAGGACAGATGGAGGCAATATGAGGAACATAACCAGTTTGTCAATCAAAGTATAGGAGGTGGTAGACACATTTGACCATCACACCCATACATGCTTATGAACATCCCATTCAGGATTTAATCCTCTCCTTTGATGTTAATATAACCTGCACTTTTCTGGGAAGTCTTTCCATTAGAATTTGAAGTGTGGCTGTCAGAATTTGTGTCCATTGGGCCACAATTGGACTAATACATAAGCCCTATTCGGACGGGACTAGTTTTCCAAACGATGTTTGAGTTAGAATTTTTTTCAGCCGACGTCTGTCATTTCATGTATGGATTCGGACGGGACTAACATCTCTGTGTTTATTACGGAGGTAGGAGTGTCTGTGTTTTACATGTGGGTGTTGCACAAGACCACATGTCCAGGATGCGCGGATTGCATACGGTCATATGACCGATCAATTGTTTATTAACATCATATGGTTTTATATAGAACTTCTTATAAACCCACTGGAATATATACGTTTTTATATAATGTTCACGTTATGTAATTGACTATAGAAATGAAAGTACTCTTACCTGAAACTGATATAACAGTAGCCAGTCTTAATTTATGTGATTTGGCTCTTCTTGTTAATTTCATTTTTTTTATTTCTTCGCAGGGTAGCAAACACATTTACACCCATTATTGGTGTGCAGAAAGCAGAAACTTGAATACCGGTGCACTAGGGTTAATACTGTAGTTCACGTTGACCAAAACAGATAAGAAAACGCGTTTTGGAAAAAAACTTTTTCGGCAATCACAGACATTCGCATTCAGACGGGATTAGATTTCTCAGAGGAGCGCTGATTTTGCTGAAAAACAGTAGGTAATTTGCTCTGGAATTTTTACACAGGTCGTGTGAGAAAAAGACAGACATGGCAGATTCGGACGGGATTAAAATCACAAAGTATGTCTGTGAAACTGAAATTTCTCTAACGACCCCCTGTAAAACTAGTCCCATCCGAATGGGGCTATATCCAGATATTTTATAAGGCTTCAAACTTCAGAAACACTTTGTTTTACTAAACTCAGCTTTGAATCGCTTGAACAGTGGCTCAGACAGAACTGTGAAAAGAATACAGAGTTGCAGATTTTTGGCCTAGTTCCCAAAATATTTAATTCCTTTGTGGTTGCTGGAGCAGAAACTGTGAACCAACTGGGCTGTGAGGGTTTTTTCTTCCCTATAAAAATAAACAAATGGTCTGAAAAACATGAAAAACTCATTAAACTTGACCAACTGCTAAATTAATTGGCTGCCGCCATTGTTAGCATACATGCAAAGTATAATAGACCCCAATAAGCCATAACATTTAAACTATAAACCTAATATTGCGTAGGTCCCCCTTGTGTCACCAAAACAGCTCTGACCTGTCGTTGCATGAACTCCACAAGAACTTTGAAGGTTATTTGGATATTACAGTGTAGAAGTCTGGCTACAAACATTGCTGTTGAAGTTTAGTAGATAATCCACAGACTCTCTGCTCATAACTCTGACAGTAGTGCTGACTACAAGGCAAATCAGAGGTTTATTACAATCTACTCCTTTTAATTCCTTATCCTTTCTATCGTGTACTTTCACAGGGACTTTTATATGATATTTGCTTCAAATACTTTCATTTAAAGACTCTCTATTGCCAGCAATAGTCAAAGGTAACACTAACTTCTGACACCAGAAAGACCTGAAATCAAACAGACTTGTGTTTACTCAGTAACATGGCAAGCTGCATGTTTTGGGATGTGTTGGACATGGTAGCTTAGTGGTTAAGGCATTGGCCTACACATTGGATGGTTGTAAGTTCAACCTCCAGGTCCACCAAACTGCTACTGTTGGGCTCTTGAGTGAGGCCCTTAATAATCAATTGCCCAGTTGTAAAAACAAATGAGCTAAAACATATCGCTCTGAATAAGGTTGTCTACCAAATGCCGTAGGTGTTTTGTCATGAGTTTCACAGACGATGTACAGCATTACATCAGACCTATTAACTAGCAAATGGTAAATGTGATTTCAATATTTAATAATTTAAGAATAAAAAACTTGGTAAACTGGTAAATTGCTGTGGTAAACTTGTGTTCTGTTATTAGAAATGAATCAATTTTAGGGCTAACAGCCCTCCACATTTATGATAATAATAATGAAGTAATACCAAGTTGGACCAAATTTCCCTGCCATTACTCAGCAATTAAACCCAAAACCCAAAATGACTCTTATTCTTTCTTCATTTTATAGCTTGTAAGATACACACTGGATTGGATGGATGGATTGTCCCTTTGTGAAACAATGGTCTGTCAACCATATTCAAAACCCCCAAACCAAGCAGTCAGTGGATTAACGTTAATGCCCTGCTGGCTGACTTCCTCAGAAAGAAAAAATAAAAAAATCAGAGCTCTTTGGAGCTAAGCAACATTGCCCATTCTGTTGCAAAATTTATTAACTGAGTGGCTGACAAATGGTTTGTGCCAAACAGAGTGTAACTGGCTGAACTATCTGTACTCAAGTCCCTACGCTGAGTTGTTTTTGTCCATTTCTTGATTTTGCCTCTGCTCTCGGCCATCGCTATCTTTATTGTCTGAGCCGATCTCCATCAAAGTGGCTGCTAATGAGTTCCATTGGAACCCATTTGGAACTCATTTGAAGAGGGTGATTAGATTGCAGTAATAAATTATGTGTGTACTCAGCAGGATATTATTCTCTGATGGCTAGAACAGCAGCAGTGCCATTCATGTGCTCAGGATGTCATCTTCATTAGACCCCTCTTGCTCTCTCTCTTGCTTACCCTGTACCCGTTTGTACCTTTGTGCCCTCTCAATGGGTCCTCTCACTCTTTCTCTCTGCTTCTAGCTTTCCTTGTTTTGATCTCATCTACAAGTTAAAGTCCAGTGCAACTCTGGTACTCACATTTAAGTCAAATACATTTTAGATTTGTATAGTGTTTTTAAACAGTAATATTGTCATAAAGCATCTGCACAGATAGCCATAGAGTTAGAGCCTAATGAACAAAGCCAGATGGGACGGTGGCAAAAATAAAGTCCCTGAGATGAAATGAGGAAAAAACCTTGAGTGACGACACTGGATATGTAAATAATTAGTACAATTTTAAGTCATTACACTTGCTCATCTGTATACCCACAAAACAGTACTAACTGTATCAATAGCAGCATTTTTAGGTACAAATACCAGTATGAGTTGAGATATTTCACTGAAAATAAGAGGCAGAGATCAGAGGTTTTGATGGGTTTTTTTTTTTAGGTTTTTAAGCTTGGCAACATTAGATTGTAATGAATCTAATGTACTGTAATGTAATTCACAATAATATAATATTTCACATTTTACTTATTTACAGTATAACTGACTGTTGTGGTCTGGCATTGAAACATCCATCCTTACAATTAAGTGTCTAGGTGAGGGTGAGGGTTAATTTTCTTGGCTTTGGATTTCCACTGAACAACACAACCACTTGCGTAATTTCTGTTCACATTTTAATAAACAGACTGTTTGAGTAATTTACACACCTTTGTATTATAATGGGTGTCATGTGAAAAACCCATTACACAAACAGGTCACAAACAGTTGTCCATTTAAATCACATTCACTAAGCTAATTATAGTCCTTGGAGACATGGCTATTATGATGTCCAACTCTTCAACGAGCTAGTCATTCAGTTGTCCTTGCTTTTGTAATTCTCGTCTTATGCATCTTATCGTCTCTCACATCTTATGTGTGTTTGTGCAGTACGTGTGTATGTAGGGGTAAGCAGCAAGATCTTTCATTACCTGACATGATTCCTACTTCTTCTATTACCATTTCCCATTCTCCAATTGTAAAAAACTCTAAATGAATCCACTGCAAAGAGCAAATGCAGAGATGAACTCAACTTTACCTCACTCACATGAGCAGGTGTTACACCCAGATTTATTTATAGAAGAGGGTTATGGGGAATAGTTTGATTGGATGTCTGATTTGGTGTCCTGTGTGTAATCAAAATGGGAGGGGAAGTTGTAATTAGTAGAGACTGACAGCTTATCTGAAGTAATTATGGCAAAGACTGATGAAGGTCCCAGGTGGGAGCCGGAAAGGGAGGAATGACACCTTGTGCTGCTAGTTGGAATTAGCTTGATTATTTCATAGAAAAGGGGAAGAAGGCATGGAGTGTCTTCCTTGCTAATTTGAGAATATGCCTTAACGCTGGTGATTTGACCTCATACATTTCCACACCAGTAGATCGTGTGTGATACAACAGAGAAAGGGCAAATATTCATCCACTTATGGATCTTATGCCAGCTGAAAGAGCATGAATGAAACCACAACATCCTCCAAGTTGTTAATCTCTATATTTGGTGCTAGCTTTTATTTTTCTCTTTTTTCCCTGTTTGACATTCCTTAATTCTAAAATTCACCATACAGGTAAATAAATGAGTTTTGTGCTCTGGCAGCCCCACCTCTGTGCCCAGCATGCTATGATTTACAACGGCTAATAAACACGTATTTCACTGTGCCATCTGCCTTTCTGGATTTGCGGTCTTGGCATCCCAATCTTGAGTGGATCCCAAGTACAGTAAATTCCATAATTACTAGGATTCTTTGGGTAAAAAACAGGCAAAAATTAATACACCACATGGCCAAAGGTTTGTAGACAGATGACTATCACTTTTTGTACATCCCATTTCACTTGTAGTCCCCTTTGCTGTTAAAATGATCTCCACTCTTCTGGGGAGGATTTCCACTGGATTCTGGAGTCTGGACATTCAGCTACAAGAGCATTAGTGAGGTCAGGCACTGGTAATGGTGCAGGAGGCCTGTTGCTCAGTCGGTGTTCCAATTCAGAGGCAGAGGTTTTTAGGTTGTGGGTTTTTTCTGCAGGAAACTCAAGTTCTACTATTTCATCTTTGCAAACAATGTGTTCTTGGAGCTTGTATTTTGATACAGTGGAAATACTATAATACACAGAGAAACTATACACAATCTTTAGGGTCTTTAAAAATTATATTAAACCTTTATGGTTTTGTGAATATGGAATGTTGAACATCACAGATAATTGATATACGCTGTTTTTTATAGGGTTTAAAATAAGAAACTGGGAAGTGACGGAAAAGATTTTGTTTTAGTTTTCTGTTCTCAGCGAATCAGGTGGCTGTTGGGTAGATTATATCTCTATCTGATAGGACTAAAAAAAGTCTCTCTCTTTTGTCACTCTGTCCTTATACAAACCATTTACTGCATTAATCCACTGCTCAAAAAATCTAAGCATGAGAAGAGATACGAGTGGTTATTTGGCATAGGCACAGACTGAAGCTGTGTTTAGGCCTTACTAGTTTGTAAATTGAAGGCAAGTCTTAATAGTGTTAATAATGACAGGGTGTAAGAAGCTTTGTAAGCAGAAAAGAAGATGAAAACAGATTACAGTATGAACCTAACTTGGCGGAAGGAGGTGTAGATGGAGGCCCAGGAAGGATAGGTGTAAAACCAGTAAAGAAGTTTATGGAGCTTGCAGACTCAGTAATAGTGGAGAAAACTAGGAAGAGCCAGACCTTTAATCCCTAAAAGCTTTTTAAATACGAACAACAACAACAACAAAAACATAACAGTTCAGCTTATACCCTCAAACCCACAACTAATATTTGGTGACGAATTATCCTCTTTAATTCAGATCACAGGTTTAAGCTTGTTATCGTGTTGAAATATCCACCTACAGGCAAGCACTGTTACCCTCTGGCTGTTTGGGTCTTATCTGACCACTACACTGCAATTCTTCTAATGAGGCTTGGAAAGAAAGATTCCGGAGCTATTTATTTCAAGTTGCTTTCAGAAAGGGCTGCTTTCCTCAACCCTTCCAAATGCCTTGTTTTTAAGGGATTTAGTGGAGGATTTATAAAAACTTCACAGCCACAAGTACCGACTACTCTGGATATTTTTATTGAGCGCCTGGCTGTACTTAACGTGAAAGAAATTTATTTAAACATGTGCACATCCTTCTTGGAGATTGACTGCAATTGAAAAGGCATTCTGACTGTAATTTCTGAAAACAAAAATCTACTACTTTCTTTCCCACCACACTACACAATCTAGAGTTTTTGCTGTTCCAATTTTCAATAATTTCTTCATAGTACACATACTGTACATGTTTTGCTATGTTGTAATAAAATGTGTGGCTGGTGAGCAGTATTCAAAATGGCTGCTGGTCTTTTCCATCCTCTGACCCAGCTCTCTGACCGGCGTGACACAGAATAAATCACCAGTATCGGTGCAAGCTTTAGTGTATAATCTTCAACATTTATATATGCATGTTGCATCCTCTTGTTTGCCTGCCTGACACAGTCAAATCTCACAGCGGATTTATTTTAGATGGGCAAACAAATATGTTCATACACCTATTCTAGTTATAACACAATGCTATTCTACATACTGATATAGTTATCCATTTCTAAAGTTATATATTTAAAACAAACAATCTAATAGCTAAATACTGTAAGTCTGAAGCCATTTGTTAACCGTGAACCTTGTTTTAAAAAGCATGACTTCTATTACTATACATTTTCAGTAGCAAGATGAATTTGGGTCTATATGGTCTTATTTATCCACTGGAAACTGATCCCCACATGAACCACACTGTAGTTCATCTATTTTCATAATTGTCATCTGTAGGTGGGCCAATTTGGCCTTCATTAATATTCACCCCATGACATTCCTCTGATGCTTAGGCTTTCACAACGGCTGCAATCTCAATTTCTGTGTCATATTAGGAAGAATTTAAAGCATAATATTGGTCATGAACCTTTACTTGATGTACCAAATGAAGAGGGGGAAAAAATGAAATATAATTGTAACACAGCTCCTGTTTAACTTCACACTGAAAATAAATCATGAAGATGAAAGGAACTGTAAAAATGAGAGGCTTAATTTTTAACAAAGACGGGTAAGGTAAGATTTGATAGTCTACAATTAAATGACATTTCTTTAAGGTATACATTATTATACATTATAGATTATTTTATTCTGCTTATTACTACATGCAAAAGGACTTGTTATTTAAAAACCTTGAAGTGAAAACACACATTTTTGTAGATTTACGCAGTGGTTGTATGCACATCGTTGTCCTGGCCTTGACCCAGGTTATGACCCCTGATCTTTGTCCTCGCCCATGTCGTTTTCTTTCCCCAGTCAACGTATATTCTCCTTTGGTTATTCTTTGTTGGTGCATGTGTGAAAGTTACATTTCATAGCTATGTGACCTTGTTATTTACAGTATGCTCTTTCTTTTCCTGTTCACATAAAACTTATGTTTCAGGTTGTTTTTCAAACACTGACCCAGTTTGCTTTTTCAGACCTTGGATTATGGATTTTTGCCCTTAGTTTGCCGACTGCATGTCCTCCTCCCCTGCTATGGTCTGTGGAAATATTGCTACCTCACAGCTCCACGGTGCTCATGTTACTGTCTGTGTGGAGCTTCACATGTTCTTCCCATGTTTGCATGGATGCCCTTATAGTTCTGTTTTTTTTCCTACCCCCTGAAAGGATGCATGGAGCAGGTATAAGGAAAGTTGTTCCTAGGTGTAAATGAGTGTATGAAGGTGAGGGTATGATGCTCTGTGATAGCCTGAGACAGTGTGCTCAGGGTTTCTGGGATAGGCTCTGTACCCACTGTAACCCTGATCAGGATAAAGCAGCCACTGAAGATGAATGAATAAATGAATATGTTAAAACAACCTTCATAGTGTCCTTTTAGCCAAAGCATGAGCCATTTCTCACAACTAGTCAGGTCAAAAAGCCAAGAATATATAGGCTTAATCCTAGCAACTGGTAAATTTATCTTCCTTTCTTATCCACTTTGTCCGTTTATCCACAATATGACAGCATTTATTACAAGAAAAAACACAACTATTTGAATCCACAGACAAAAGTGGACAAATCATCCAACGTCATTATGATGTTGATCTAGGAACAAGGGAAATTAGCTTTTTGTTGCATGACTGTTGCATGATCTAAATGAACTACTGGATAATGTTGGTGAAGTACAACAACCCTGGAACGTAAGATTAAGATATGCTTTTATAAATTACCAACCTTTGTTGCACCATATAGGAAGATATTATTAACTTAAAATACAGACAAATACTGTAGCTGGCATTATACAAGCTTCAATTGAATACTCACTATAGTAGAGTTGTGGTAAAACTACGGCCTGTGAGCCACATACAGCCTTGTTAGGCTGTTTAATCCGACCCATTTATAAACCACATTTATTTCTTCTTTTTTCCTGCAATACCCTGTGTTTCAATTGATTCCACATGATGGTGCACTCCAAACACTACCGGGCTTTACTAAAGCTAAGTCTATCGTCTCATTCTTCATCGAGCTCTAATTTAACAATGAATAGACCAAAGAAAAGAATAGTCAACAGCAAGTGCTGAGTTTTATTAAGGAGTGAACATCTAAATATTTTTTCATCGTAGTCCTATCAAAGGCCTATAAATAGTAGCTTGTCAGAAAAAAAATTAGCCTGTAACTTTGCTGCTAAACTTTGAGCAGTCCTTTCTTGTATTGACTGGTTGCTAGCGATGTTAGCATGCTTGGTAAAACAGTGGTGGCTGTCTACTCAGAAGTATTCAGGAGTCAAATGATTTGCTGGCATTCAAATGGCATTTTAAGTGATGGGTTTCAAAAGGAAATAATAGTTCATCCCCCATGTGCTACAAGCTCAGCCCCCATGTCGAATTGTAAAACCCAGTGTGGCCCTTGAGCTTTAAAAATTGCCCACCCTGAGCTATACCTAGCTATTGATATCTATGGCGTTCCTTCACAGCTTAAACATAGTTTACCAACAACAAACAATGGGTATGTAGAAATTGCAACCGTGGCAGTTTTTACTGTAACATACTGCTACCATTATGTTGTTTTAATAGATTTTTACTAAATTTAAAATAAACTCAAATATACCATTAACAAAAATCACCTTTTAGCATGAATGCTGCGAGAATTAACTACAACAATTACCCGGCGAATCTGATTTCAGTAAAATGCTGTAAAATGTACATGATCACAATGGCAGCAGTGGTTCATAATGAGCAAATAAAATAAACGTTCCCTTGTCATTCCATTGCCACTGTGCTATTAAATGTACTACAAACACATTAAAAGCTCAAATGCACGAAAAAGTGGGCGCAGCTGTGAAGGTCAAAAAGGTCTTCACTGATTTTTTGACAGAGTTTTTGTTATTAATTTTAATTTACTTGGAAAAATGGAGTCAGTAGGGTTATAACAGGAGTGCTGAAATGCACTGGTATGCTGGATATAAGGAGATATTTCTCTCTGGAGTGGAGAATATGAAGGAGTTTAAGAATAAAAATGAAAATGTCACATCAATCAAAATCTTTATGAGAGCTCAGTTACTCAAGTGTGCTGCATCATACAATTAACTAGAACAGGAAGGTTTTACACTCACCTACTCCTGAGTGTCCAAATACACTCACAATCCTGAGTACGCCTGTTCGTTCATGCAGGTATCCAGCGGCCAATCGTGTCAGCACCACAATATACAAAATCATGCACATACAAATCAGAAGCCTCGAGTATGGTCACGTCACACTTTTTTTTCCTCCTAATCATCAGTTTCAATGTATCTGTGCTCACGATAGCCTGAGATTCTCAATCATGGCTGATGTGGTCATCTGCTGCCATAGCTCATCCACCTCACCCTTCTGTGTTTGGTGCATGCTGAGATGCTTTTCTGCTCATGGTGTTTGTACAGAGCATTTTGTTGAGTTTTACCTTTTTGGCAGCAGCACTCATCAAAAAAGTGCTTCCACCCACAGAACTGTCACTCACCCACACCCACTTAATGTGAATTGTTTTTGCACCTGACTGTGGAGATTCTAAAGACTGTTGTGTTTAAAGATCAGCAGATTCTGAAATACTTATCTGGCAACAACAGGGATTAAAGCCACAGAGATCCCACTTTTTCTTTATTATGATGTTTGATGTGAACAGTAATTGAAGCTCTTGACCTATATCTGTGTGGATTTATGCATCGTGCTGCTGCTGGCACATGACTGTTTCTATTAAAGTAGATGTATGTACAATATATACGATTCTATCAATGGATCAATTGCAGGAATTTCTAGTCCTAACCTGGGGTCAGTAGCCCAGGACCTTAAGCATTTGGTCTAGTTTATAAACTTTTCAAGTGCTGTATTTTTGCTTCATTACAGATTCTCTAGCTTTACTAGGCTACATTCTGGACCATATTGTTACACGTATCATAAACAACATTACAATTTTATCATGAGCAATATTAATCCTTATTCCATCTCCAATCCACTGGAGGACAAGATAATTAAAGGTTACTTCAACAAGGGAAATGTATCTCAGGTGAAAACACAAAAAAATCCCAGCTCTCTAAATTTACAAACAACAGTTTACACTGGAGAATGAGCAGCCTAGTTTTCACCTTTTTTGACACGTTGTACAGACGTTAACAGATTCATAGCCAAATCTTCTTGCTGCTCGAGACTCCGTACATCAGTGTCTTCTCTTCTTTTCCCATGAGCTACGAGTATAGCGAGTTTAAATCATCACAAAACAGAAACATGTTTGCTTCTTGTCTTATCTGGCCAAGCAGTTATGTAAGAAATTCATGTAAAACCTTGGAGGCTGTTTTAGAGCCTTGCTTATGGTAAAAAAAACATTAAATAAAATAAGGTATTTCCACATTGTTTTAATAAACTACTAAAGTTTCATCTAGGGAGTTAACCAGCAATAGTAGTAGCGGTTTTCTGCTGGGTATTGATATTTCCACAGCTATCCCCTAAACACCTGTATGGCCAGAAGCACATAACCATAGTTTAGCTTACGTTTTCACCATATAGAAAGAGAGGAAGGATTAGAGAATGAAACATTAATGCTGCAGCCAGTGATGCATGAGCAAGCCCTCAAAAGAATAAACAAGAAAGAAGATGCGAGATAGGAGTGAAGATTGAAACAAAATCAATGCTGAAAGCTCTGTTCAAGTTTTAATTTGTTTCCCTGCGAATACCTCGAGTCCCTCGGAAAACATCAATACGATGATTGAATATTACCTGGCGTAAAAGACACAGAATACATTATTACACGCCAGAGGAAAAGGGATAAGCTAACATCCAAGGATAAATATGGGATTTTTAACATTATGGAGAAATATTACAAAGATTCAATGCAGTTGTCGCTAATCTATCCTTATCCTCCACATGCATATAATATAATTGCTTTAATATCTATATCTATATCACAGGGGGGTTTTCTTTTTACACAGTTAATTGGTTTGTCAGTCAAGTTTGTTTTTTAGGTAACAATGTCAGGATAAAAGCTCAGCCTGTGAAATAGACCACTGAGAGCAAAGCCTCTTATATCTCAGTCATGAATTAGGGCCCAAAAATTACCTATTAAAATTCAATTATTCTTTTGTACTATTTGTTGGCTACAGATTTACTTTGGGCATTAATTGTCTTGCAAAATACTTCCAAAAGAAATGCTGTGCATTTGCAATGTATGCTAATTAAGTAATTATTCCTGCATAAACTCTCTATACTTCATTCCATTCTTCTTCTATTATGCTTTATTAGCTGGCATCAGCATTTTATTATGTTACTAATAAATATTACATGAAAACACAGGTCCAAAGTGAAGGAAGTCTTTTTTTTTAATTAATGCTCATAGAATATTTAATAGTCAATTAAAAAAAAAAAAGTTACTGACAACTTTTAAATGCATGTTCTACCATGTTCACCACAGGAGCCTGGACCAGTTGGAGGTCCACACCAATTAATCACTGGTCTATTTCTGGAATTGTACACTTTAATTTTATTTATGCTAATTAAATTGGACTAATGTGCCAGACTAATAAATGGTCAAATTTGTAATTGTATCATCTTTTAAAAACAGTGATGCTTTAAAGTAGAAAAATAAATAATTCATGACTTAAATGAAACCTGCAGGAAAATGAACACAAGTGTGTGCTAACATGCATGTAATGTAACGTGTGCGTTAATGTAACGTACAGGTGAATAAAGGCATCTCAATCACTGGATGTTCACATTTCTTTCACTAGTTTTTACAATCAGGATTGCCAAAGCACACATAATATGAATAGCATAAAGGCCAATATATATCTTAATTTGTTCATAACAATTATTAATTCTCAGTTCGACGTGAGGTTGAGTCTTGCCGTCTCCTGTTTTTAACAATAAGGGAGATCTTTTGTTTTAACTCACCCATTTTGAAATAAATAAAAAGACTGGAAGATGTGACTGTGTTCCTTCTTTCTCAGGTGTGTCTTGTTAGATTAAATGTTGAAATGTTTTATATCTCTGAATAGCTACCCTTGGTCTAAGCCCTGGGTTTCTCCAGACCAGAAAGATAAAGACAAAACGACGGAAGAAAAACAAGCCATTTGAGGCTGAGGGAGACATAAGAAGGAAATATCATTACACAAGCACAACTCGGTATGTCAACCACTCTAGAAAACAACACCATTTATAAAACGACAGTCAGTGACATCAACAACAACCTCCACAGGGCAGAGGTGAAGGTATCACAATCCACTGTTCAAAAAAGATTATGGGAGCAGAAATAGAGAAGCCATAGAAGAATGTAGAGGCCAAACCACAAGCTGATCTCATACCACAAACTACTCATCAGCAATATGAATCAGAACTGGAATCACAAAGAAATACAGAGATGAGCCATGACCAAGATTAACCTCTATTAAGGTGATGGAAAGGCTAAAGTGGCGATACAGGAAGAAAAGACCTGCTCATGATGCAAAACATATGAACTCATTGGTAAGCATGGTGGAGTTAGTGTCATGGATTGGGCTGGCATGACTGACCGCACTAAACTTTACTGATCAATTTGGATGTCTATAGAAACTCTTTGTCTGCCAATTTACAGAAAAATCAATCCATTCTAATTGGGAGAAACTTCATCATACAGCAAAACAATGATCCAAAATGCACTGGGAACACAGCTAAGGACCTCATCAGGGGGAAATTGGAAGGTTTTAGTCTGGCAACCCAAAACAAAAAAACAAGTAGAAGAAGCTGCAGGACAAGCCTAGAAAAGCAACACAAAAGAAGAACGCAACACTTTGGTGATGTTACAGGCTTGGTGCAATTACTGCAAGCAAAAATTATGCAACCATAATATTAAGTGATATTTACTTTCATTTACTTATTTATTTTATCTTTTCAAGACTCACCTAAAATTGGTCTGGCACAAAAAAAGTACAAAGTTTAACAGATCCAGATAAAAAAAAAAAAAAATCAGTAACTGAAAGTTCAAGCAATCATTTCAAAGGTCTTTGGATGGCAAATCGGGGTTTCAGGGTGTACATGCTTCAGCCAGGAATAAGAAGCTAGTAACTGTTACTCTACAGATTTTTCTACAAAATGGAACTTTGAGTCTTTCATTAAAAAAAAAAAAGTCTAAATCATTAGAAACAAAACATTATCTAGAATCTAAAGAATCAATTAAAGCTCCCTGCACTGCATTCACTAACCTGCAGGGGGCAATTTAGCTGCATCTAAAGCCCCAAATGCTGAAGGAAAGAAGGCTAAGTCTGTAATAAAAATAATAATAAAAAAAATAAATAAGCTCCACCCATTCAAAGAACCCCTGTGACCACTGCACCCTGCCAGTATCTTTATTGCTCGCTCTTAATTAAGACCTCTATTAAGTGGCTAAGTCAGACATAAAGTATTAAATTCTGGTATTAATTTAAGGACAAGGAACTGTTCTGGTCATTATGATTAAATTAGTAAAAGGCCAGAGTTGGTGACAGGGCTGTGATCCTCACCCTTCATGTGGTGGACTACAACTTCTCTTTAACCTTTATTAATATGCTGATGCTCCTCTGGGTGCTTTAATTGCATTTCTGAAGACCAGAAGAAGACAATTTATTCATATGGATGCCTCGAAGTGCATAATAACATGCGTCATATTTAGATACTCTGTTTTTCAGTTGACTAACCTTTTGACAGCACAGTCCTTTGTTGCAGATGGATTTTATTTTAATACATCTTAAAATAAAAAGATTCCTACTGTATGCATAGTTAATCTAAACTGTATGCATGAGCTTAAGCAGTCATGAGTTTAAAGATTTGCAGCATTTTTTCTTAGAATTATTGGCTTTCTTAGAGTGTTTTCTTTTTATTTATTCTTATTTTTGGTGGAAATTCTATGTTTCCGAAACTGTTACAGCACAGTCCTCTGTATTTTTATCAGATATCTAGTTTTATTTCTAAAGACTACATTATTTGGGGAAGAACTAAGATGATTGAGGCATAAAAATTGTCTTGAATCATCAAAGTTCTACTGAAATACGATATAGCATAAAGTAAGAGGTAAGAATAATAGGATTAGGAAAGAGAAATGCAGCAAACTGTAGTCTAATATATAATGGTTGCTAAACATGTTATCACACCTGGTTGCATTGGATCCATTGTGAAACAGACTCAGTGAAAGGCACAAACAGCAGTGTAGACAAGGCGCACGCTAGATAGAGTCCGACACCCACCTTAAACGGTTTTGACTTAATGCCAAAAATGCTTCTCACTGCCAATCTCACTCAGGCTGGACACATTTGAGCAGTATATAGTCCATACCTAACAAAGTCATATTGCGTATCCATGCAGGTTGTCTTTGAATATATGACTTGCAGTCGATCATATCGCAACCAAATGATGCAGCATGAATAACAAAATGTATGTACATCTGTCAGGTAGCATGAATGCCAAGAACACCCACGGATAAATCTTGAGCAACATCTGCGACGGCACTGACATTTCCGTGAAGCGCTTGAGTGCTTGCTTGAACATTGTACTTGCAAATCAGCACCATGAGTACAGCGTGAAATACCTTCTCACACGTCCTGAAAGTCTAAAGCCGGAATAAAGCTTAACAAGATCCCTTTCCTTATCAGACTCTTATTACAGACTCTTTTATTTTACGTATTTATGCACTAGGCTCCTGATGGTCCAGCAGCAGGATCCCGTGCTCTTGTTGCTGTCTCATGTTCGATTCCTGCGCCAGGAGCTTAAGAGTTAACTCTCAGTGCCAGTCCCAAGCCTAGATAAAATGGGAGGGTTGTGTCAGGAATGGCATTTGGTGTAAAACCTGTGCCAAATCGAATGTGTGTGCCAAATGATCTGCTGCGGCGACCCTGAAGAGGGAACAGTTAAAGTACAACATCTTATTCGTGCACTAAACTAAGCAGACCAGGTATTATTTGTGTGCTGGATCTTTTTCATGCAGTGACTAACACAGACATAAATATATTAAGCACAGCAGCATTACAGGCCATTTTTAAACTCTCAGCGTTACTGCTGCAACCTTCAACCTGAAATCCAGCCAGCAGTGCTTTGGTGTTAATAAACTCCCACTGATTATGGGGTAGAGGACAATTAATATTAACTGTGCATGAGGGGGGAAAAAAAGCCACAAACAGCTCTGTACATATTTGTACATAATAAGTTGGGCCAAAAAGAACGTGCGTCTTATAAAATGGCCAGTAAGGAAAGAAAATGTTTAAAAACCCACAGCTTTTCATGCTTTTTCGGTTTTATTGTCACAGCTGTGTTTTGTGTGTGTGTGTGTGTGTGTGTGTGTGTGTGTGAATACAAGAGCTGCCATTTGTAAAAGGAAAAGTGCTGTGTAACAAAGATATCTCTATTTATTTTGCAGATTTGTTTTGTAGAAATGCTATTTGGGTTCCGTGTCCTCATTAATTCAGAGGGGGAGCTCTGCTACAGCCTCGATCTAAAACACAACACATTTTAATTTAGTAGCTTTCCAGTGCTACGCCAAACATCTTATCTGTGTTGAATAAAAGTGTTAGAATAAAATTCTTCATGAGGGTAACACACACACACAGCTAGTCTAACCGTAGCTCGCTTTCAGAACAACCTAGTAAAAAAAACATTTATTTCAACAAACGGGTGTCCATCAACTTCTCATTTTCATCATCCATACTGAAAAGCCCAGAGGAGTCTGAGTCAGACCAAGCTGGTCATACAGGCAGGATAAATTAATGCTACTAATGTCACATCCTTGACAAGTTATATTTAAGAAAATGTACTAAACAACTATTTCAATTTTTTAGACAAATATTAAGGAATATGATCAATTGAAATAGATGACTTGGATTTTTTAGCAGGGATGAAGGTGTGTTTTTTTTCTTTTCTGAACATTATCTGGTTACTGAGTAAATTTGAATGTTGTTTGAATGCAATTCGATTCATATACAATGTATAGAGAACAAGAAAAAAAAAGTCGGGGGGGGGGGGGGTCCTTTGTGATCATAATACCTCTCTTACTGAGAAACTGTGTATTTACGTGCCTCATCTGTTTTAGCACCGATGAGGCATACAGGCATGCTGAATGTATCCCCTTTGGTTATTTGAGTTTAATTTAGAGTTCGGAGTGTGTGAAGCAGCAGAGCGCTCAAGCCACAAGATAATAGACATTATTTCAAATTACCGCAGGACAAAGAAGAGCAGCTTTTAACTAACACCACTCTATCAAACTCCTCCATCCGCTCTAAGCAGATCGCCAGCAAAGACAGAGGCATAGAATGAAACTTATTTCCAAACCTTGGACCACTGAGCAGCATGTGTGCTGGACATCTCATTCTAAACTGGTTCGTCATGGTACACTGACCAGCGTGGGTGTGAGTATTATAAGAGAAATATGTTCCTTGTCCCTGCGTTTGCCTTGAATTAGCATTACAGAAGGGATCTGATATCATGGACGGTGCAGGGAGAGTTTCAGTAGATGGACAGGAGCAGCGTTGAACCGGCAGGTATCGTGTGATAATTCTCACCTGTGTCCGTTACCACCAGTCCACTTACTTGAGTTTCTTTGTGCTTTCAGTTACTGCCATAATGTGAGACTGAGGGTGGCACAGCTGGCAGTGTGCACTACACACACAAACTCATGCACACACACTCCACTGTGAAAGCCACGAGCTAGTAGCAACCCCGTTTTAGTTTTTAGATTTTTTATTTATTTATTTTTTTTTTTAATGGAGTTGTTGAAGGTACGCTAAAAGCATGAGGAAAAGAAACGCAAGCTTGAAGCTCTGCTAAAATTTTAGTCTCCTGAGTCTTCCTATGCACTTTTACACACTGGGGTTATACAAGAGAGCAATAACAAACGCAGGCTTAAATTTTAATTGCTTAGATGAGTGTTGATTTTGAGCTATATACACTGGAGCTGCGGTTACAGCACATAAATCAAATAAAATAACTTTTATATCATACACGCTACACACTTACGCTTGACACTCCTCTCTCATCCAGAGGCAAATTCAATACTACAATACCAGTGTTTCTTCTGAAATCTAATGAACCCCGCTGACTATAAATTATTCTTCATACCTTACCCCAGGTTGCTGTGACAATTAGGAGTCTCTTTATATAGAGTAAGTGTGATGTAAGCGCGACACTACAGATCTATACACACTGCTGAGAGCGAGCAAAGGTAACATCTTGCTGAAAATATCTGTTCGTGCTGCTTTTAATTGTCTTGCACCTGAACACATAGTGCACATTCATCACCTCCAACAAGTGAACTCACGGGAGTTTCTTTATGGCAGGTAAGGCACTGAGAGTATCCATCTTCTGATCATCTCTCTCTCGCTTTCTCTCTATCTCTACAGAAAGACTGAGAAAACATGAGACATTCTTGAAGCAGGTTATTACTTAGTAGCTTGTATCAGTGCTTTCACTAGTGAACCTAACTTGCCCCTGGGTGTGAATGAATGCTTAAAGGTGTGCGTGTGATAGACTAGTGGCTGGTTTAGGGTGTATTCCAGGTGCAGCTATGATACAGCACCCCTGGAGCAAATAGGGTTAAGAGACTTGCTCAAGGGCCCAACAGTGGCAGCACTGGGGCATAAACCCTGATCCTCCAAACAAGAACAGAGCCAACCACTTGAGCCACCACTGTTCCAAATATAGAAAATAGGTATAACAATGTTTAACAGAATAATTACGTCAATGAGAACCATTAAAAGAATAATAATAATTACCGAGTGCCATATATTTGGTGTAATATTCAAGTTTTGTATGTGTCTACTGAATCTTGGATGGAAAAAAGCCCCGCTGTCAGTTTTAAGAGATGTACAGAAGTTCTATCGATGTGTAGTAAAGGTTTAAAACTACACAAAGTTAAAAAAACACAGCTATCCAACAGTCAGTGAAACACTCATCATAAATAAAACCATGCACTCACATCTATTGCTCTCTTTTAGTTTCACAGTATTCTTATTGTCTATTCCTGCAGTTTTAATGACTGATACTGCTCAACAAACAATATAATGCCATAACAGGCTGAGCATTCACGCCTGGTGTTTCTGTAGTGTGCCAAAGCCTTTCGCCCACACAAACATATCTATGAAGCATCCATGACAGATTTTTTTAAAGGGTCTGGGATGCTGATCAGAAGGTCAAGCCCTAGTACTACCAAGCTGCCACTATTGGGCCCTTGAGCCAGGCCCTTATCCCTCTCTGCTCCAGGGGTGCTCTATGGCTGACCCTGCGGTCTGACCCCAGCTGAGATATACTGAAAAAAAGGATTTCACTTGACTGTAAAGTATATGTGTGGAATAAAGGCTTCCTCTTTATTCTTCTCCTTCTTCTTTTTCTTCTATTTATCAGCTCTTGCTTGATCATTATTGATTTTACATTTATGTTTTGCTCAATATTTTTGCCAATTACCTCATTTACTGAGAACACGGCACTCATGTCCAATCGATAGTTTTCAAACTAAAATGATCACACACGCACACACCAAAAAAAACAACATTAAGTGAACTGACTGTTTCTACTGTTACTCAGTGAGAGAACAAACTGCTGTACACACAGTTAATGACTCTGGCAGGTATGCAGCAAACCAAACAGAACGGAATGAGATAATGTGTGTTTTTCCTTACTAAGTAGTCTGCATAATTTTCTGCAAATTCACCAAGATTAGTCAGAGGTTTTTCTGTATCACCTGCATGAATGAGTATAAGACAGGTGGATGGAGTCTCCATCCACACAGACATCATTGCTGAGACTAGAGCAGCAGTTCCCTAAGGGTTCATGTTATCTGGGCCGAGGGCAAGAGCACAAATCTCCAGCTAAGTCTCCAGTGAGCTCATTACCCACACCCAAAGACTGGGACCTTTACTGAAGGACTGACATCTCTCTCTCTCTCTCTCTCTCTCTCTCTCTCATAGTTGTTCGACTCCCTTCACATTACAGTTTTCAGTAGATGGTCCTAATTAAAAAAAAAAAGTCTCTGAGGAATGTAAAATGACAAACATTAGCCATTAACAAGCTGAGGGGAAAAAAAATCCCTTTGCTGATTTCTTAAACTTGCCTGACTTTCAACACCTAATAGTGTCCACAAACATGCCAAAAGCTGGCAAAATGAAGAATAATGGAGCGAGCAGGTAGGTAGGAAAACTCAATCATTTAATGCCATCTGTCAGAAGCGAAAAGCTTTCTGTGAATTGCAAAGCACAATGTCCTTGGGAAGAAGGAAAAGTGGTCGATTGGTGCAAAGGAAACAGTGGTGTGTGAGCTACTGGGTCGAAGCGGAGGAGGGAGGAGGGTCATTACTTATCCGCTTTTGTCTGAGACGTGAAAACAACCACAAGTGAAAAGATTGATGGCTCGGTGTGCGAGCGGTTCAACAAAACTCAACATTTTGAATGGCCTGGGAGTTCAGCTTACTTAATGCTCTCTCATCTGTGAAATGTGAGGGAGCCTAGAAAAGAAAAAGAGTTAGATGCTCTTATCACTGACTGTCACCCTATTAATTTAAGTTTCTTGAAAATAAACTGGAGGTTAAATACCATAAATAATACCATAAACAGAAAAAAAAAGACAAACAGCTAGGATTTAGGCGAAACTTATTTTCGTAAGCTCTCCAATTCATCGCTTCATCTGAAATAAGAAAGAACGCTCTTATTTCTCTGTCCTTCGTTATTTCCGCACTCACCTTGTAAGCATGTGTGCACAGGATTGGGCTGAAAGCGGGAAAGTGTCTCTTAAGGACTGGGGCAAGCTGGCAGGAGTTCAGATTCAGATGGGAAGCCAAATCATACCCTGCCCTCTTTTATCGATTGAACAGCTGTAGCTAACCTCCCAAGAGCAGCACTGGGGTTTAGTTCTCCTTCACTCCCACTCAGAACAAGCAGGACTACGATTGCACCAAAACAATTCTGGGATTAAGCAGACCACTTTTCACTTCTCTTGTCAAGATGTGCCTGTTGAGTCATTTCTCAAAGTACATAAAATTGATTTAATGTCAGGCACCACTCAGATTTGTCCTTTACTGCTTCACAATACACTCAGTGCGTGTCCTATTGTTTTAATTAGCATGTTTTCTAACCTTTAATGCAGATAAAACAACAGACAAACTGTCTAGGACTATCAGCTCGGTACTTTTCTGTAAGTACAGAGAGTACATTAATAAATAAAAATATGATATTTGATATTATTTTAGAAGTTAAATAAAATGTAAAGAGATATCTGAAGATATCATGAGATATCATGGCACACAATAGGCCTCATTTACCAATCATCTATATATAAAAATAAGTCAACTGTATATTATCTCTCTGCACAAGCACAAAGGTCCCTAAAAGATAATGGTCACTGAATGAAAACTAAATATCAAATAAGTAAATGATTGATTTAATATAAATTTGATATAAATGTATATATCATGTATATATCATCATATATACAAATGATTTGATATAAATATCAAATAAGTAAATGAATAAAGAGTGCCTTCTAAGGAGTGCAGTAAAGTTTGTGTTTAAAGAGAATCATTACATTTGTTCCAATTATAGAACTATTCATATTAATTAAAGAACTTTTTCTCTCAATTTTTAGATTGCATTAATAAGAAATTATTTTTAAGCTTTACAAAGTTGTAATTAACATTTTTGTGTGTCTAGTTTCAATCAATGTGATTTAAACTGTGTATGTAAAAATATGATCCTTAAATTGCATGAAATTATCAATCTAGGATCACATTAGTCTCAAAACTCAGGAGCTCTCATTAACTGAACCTTTTCTGCCACATATACATTTTCTTATATAAATAATATTTGCTATTCTTACTTAATTAAAGCTATTTAAATATGCATTAAAATGGCAACAAAGGTATAAATGCTTTTGCTCTTTAGTGCCGTATTCTTTGGCTTCTGCGTTTTTTTGCTTTCAGTATAGTAGTTACTACACGAACATGTATGCTTATTGTTCCAAGCTATCAGTAGCAAGTCTACGTATAGCATTGCCCCAAAGCAAGGCAGCAAAACAAATAAATCCACAAACTGTAATACATATTAGCACCTTACCTTTGCTGATGTCCTGATACTCGAGCCACAGCTGGCGCTGCACCTGCTTATTGGGGTACCAGATGGTGCAGGACTCCTCAAAGCCATACACCGCCTCCTGGACAAAATGATTCCCAAACTCCTTCAGAATGGACACAAAGTCACTGCGCAGTGTCGCACCATCCAAGGAATGGATGGCTGAACTGAAGGCTGAAGAAACGGAGAATAGAAATCTGAGAAATCAACTTCTTCAAATTATAGCATCGATCTTTAAATATCATCTTATGTCAAAGCAAAATTAACACAAAGTAAACATTCAGAATAATAAATGACCAAGCATACATTTCTTTATCTTTGGGTCAAATTGTTAAAAAATGAAGAGAAAAAAAAAAAAACAGTTACTGAATAGTTTCAGACCTGCCAACCTTGGGAAAATTTTTTGAGTAGCAACATACTGCAGCGACGCAAGTCAGGCACATTTGCTGGTCAGTGTTGATTAAGTCCACATGCTCACTCATCACAACTTTTTACTTAGCACATTATAAATAACAAAATCAACAAATAGCATACTGTATAAAAATACTGTATAAATAACAGAAAAAACAAAGGGCTTTCAAAAGGTCTTTTAAACTTTATAAATAACTGAAAACTGCTGTGTCCCTTGAACACATATCAGACAACAAAATAAATAAAATCTCAAAACGTGTGATATTTTCACAGCAACCTTGTAATGTCCTTTTAAGCAAATATATTTGCCTGAGAATGAGATGCCATTTTCAGTCATTCATCACTCCTAACAGCTGTGGCACTTCTTGATATTTTTACCTCATAGCCTGCTGACTTGGCCTTTATAAGGAGAGCATCACTGAAGTTTTCCATGTGACAAACCGCTCCCTTTGCAGCCAAACTCACCTTTCTTGCCACCAAAGCACTTACAACATTAGTGCCCATGCTAGCTCTGTACTGGGTCTTGTTTTTGCCCACAAGACTAAAAACCCTCTCACAATCAGCATTGCTATGGAAAATTACCCATATTCCAAGCATGACTGCTGAAAGGTTGGAGAAGATTTGCTGATACCCCCTCTTCAACTGGCCAATGTCTCTCCAGGCCTCATCAATGCGCTTCCTGAGGATGCTGTCCTCGAAACTGGTGGTTTGATATGTCTTGAACTCATCCTCTACCTGATCCACCGTGACCTTTTCTGGCAGAATAGAAGGAAAGCGGCTGATGAAAAACTTCAGTGAAAGGAATTTCACAGACTGCCTCTTCTCTATGTCTGCCACAACACCATGCATAAGCAGCACATCC
>NC_083466.1:6877287-6929787 GCF_030014155.1 Tachysurus vachellii
GTTTAGTGTTATTGTCTTTAGTCTAGTATGTGGTGTAGTGTTTATTCCAGTATGTGTTGTATCTGTGATTTGTTTTCCAAATCTGGGATTTGTTTTCCATTTTAAACTGGAAGTAAACAAAATGTTCTAGAATTGTGAAACATTCAAAACAAAATAAAATGATTGACTAACAAAATAATTGACTGCCTATAGACCATCTGTTGTGGGTAACACATTATGAACGGAAGATGCAGCATTACAAATTTCTATATATGAAAAACATAGCTGCACGTGTCATTTATCATTCAGTAGATGAGACCCGTCACCGCTCTGCTGCAGGCAGAATCATAACTTCTCTTCTCACACGCTGCCATATGTAGGTGCGGCTGAAGCGATCAATCATATCGTCTCCTGTAGCAACTGTCAGCCTCAGCATGCCGCACGATGCACTGCGGCCATACATCAATTTAGTCCAGCGTCATGTTTACCACATCTGGAGGCTTGCATGGGCCATTGTTTGCCCAGTACTAAGCACAGCAACCTCATTTAGGTTTATGGCATTGCAAACTCAAGCTGACACGTATTTAGAAGCAAGGCAAATACTGACAGGCAATGAAACAATCCACTGAACATTAAAAAATATTGTTTTTCTCTATAGATAGACCATCCAAGCACAAAATGATGGATTTTCATAAATCAACACTAGCGGAAAAATATTAAAATATAAATCTGCAAGCTGGAACATCAGCATCCGACATATTGGCCAATCACGAAAAAGTTTGAATTGTACTTAAAATAATTGCTCTTGAATCTTTCTGGGGTTTCTTGGAATCTGTGCATAGGAAATATGCGGTAAAGTCCAACATGCGTGCCCTTGTACTGGTTCAAACTTTTTTAACCTTTTAATTTTTAGGGTTCATGTTTCTCACTGATTCATAGACAAATAAACTTAAAACTGTATCCATGAAATCTGTCTAGTAACAATCTTTTATTTAATCATAGAACATGAATATAATTAATTAATTATTTATGATAAATTATTATACATTTATATGGCTGTGGCTCTTACGTGTCTAATATGTATTTTATGTATTTGTGTAAATGTATAATTTATTATACATTAATAATTTATAAAATATTCATTTATTATACTGTACATTTACATAAATGCATGTT
Source organism: Tachysurus vachellii (assembly GCF_030014155.1). Taxonomy (NCBI): domain Eukaryota; kingdom Metazoa; phylum Chordata; class Actinopteri; order Siluriformes; family Bagridae; genus Tachysurus; species Tachysurus vachellii. Next base: position 6,878,443 of record NC_083466.1, read on the forward strand.
TTATGTATGGAAAGTCCTGTCAGCATCAGAAATGTACCTCACTTTCAGGTCTAAGCCAGTAAAATGGTTTCATAGATAAGTTTTTAGTAATTTAGTATTTTTTCCCCACCAATAAAAACAAACAAACAAAAAAAAAAGTCATCTGGCTATATAAATAATTAAATTGTTTAAGTAATTGACAAGCAAACACACTGACACTGCTCCGTGGTTAGTGTCTCTGGCTCCTCGGTTTCATTCTAGTACAATTTAGTGAATGTGTAGCAGGGCTTCAGATGAGCCACTGACTTTCAGCATCAGAACCGGTCTTATGACTATGGAAAGTCGTTATGCATGTGTTCAGATATCAGACATTATTCTTTATCCCGATTTGTTTCAGAATTGTAAATATAAGCAGAAAATGTAAATCAATGTACATGACTCCTTTTGCTGCTTTTTTTCAGATACGAGCAAAAGCATACAGACTGCATTCCTTGTGTTCTTTTACCCTGTTAGCGCTCTGACAGAGTGCACATATTTGATAAATAAGGTCTTAAATGCATGCTTGTGCAGAATGCTCTCACTGAGAGACTCTCGCTTAGATCCATCTAAAACGGAAAAGATGCATTTGCCCCCATGGAGCACCCTGGCATTTGTGCAGCACATGTCACTGTTAGGATTAATAACAAGCTCCCAACACAGTACACACCCTCGATTTCTCTTCTCTCAGCTAAAATCCACAGGCCTCTCTCCTTTTTTTTACCCTTTGGGCTCTGTGCTCTTGTCTGACAGAATGATTAATACTAGCAAACTTCACCTTGCAAACACAAGTTCAGGGGCTGAAGACACAAATCTGCCAGTCAGTGGTGGCATCGTTAAAGGCTGAGCCGAGCTCTGAATGTCCAACTGGGAAAAAAAAGGTGCTGCTGATGGATAGATGTATACACACCCAGCCACACACAAACATATGCTGAGAGGCTGATGGAATCCTGCATGTGAAATCGATTTAGCACTGTGCACACACGTCAATGACATGCAACTAAAGAGCCCATAAGTCATCATGGCAACAAATCCAACCATTTAAAGTCTTTGCAATGGAAGATGGCTGATAGCAGTCCTCACATGGCTCATGAATGCCCATTAACCGATGTAGCCCATGTCCCATTTCACCCTTGGATGAGCTGAAGAATGGAGAAGCGGGAAGAAAATGATAGTACTAAGCAACTTGGGCATAATAGAATAATTTCTCTAATAGAAGAGAAATAGCAATACTGTGCAGTGAGCTCATCAGCAGAAAGAAAAGTAGCATAAACATGCGGGTTGTTTAACAGCATAAATAATGTGGGCTCTGACAAAACACTGACATACATAGCTGTTTATATTTAGCTTCATATCTAGACTATATAAGAAATGACACAACAGACTATGGTGTTACAGGAGAACAGTCCACAAGGGGGTGTCAGTAATTAATTAAAGAAGAACCTTCACAACTTTTAACCCTTTATAAATATGTTTAATGTTATAAATGTTCACAAGATAAGTTACCTGTAGTGTCCATCATAGTTTAAATTACAGCAGGCATAAATGTCACTCTGCTACCACAGTCTATTATTGTTTTCTCTGTCTTGAAGTTAATAAGACAAAAAATGTAGCTTATCATGTTACAGAGAAACCAGAAATCATAAGCTCCTCTGTCCTTAATGTCCTTCTGGTGGAAAATGTACTACAGTAACTGTTATGGTACAAAGACTCCTTCATAAACGTTAAACATTTCGTTGTTGATCCACATATTCTGACTCAAGAATGCAGCAGCCAGACTGCTAACTAGAAGCAAAAGGTATGGAAACATCACTCCTATCTTATCCACATTTCGCATTGGTTACAAAATATTACTATTTATATATAAAGCTGTCACACCCGGGAGGAGGAAGACAGACCCATACGCAGAATAGCTTCAAATGAACTGGGTTAAATAAATATTAATACACTGAACAGGAACAGCCCTGCGATGGGTTGGCACTCCGTCCAGGGTGTATCCTGCCTTGATGCCCGATGACGCCTGAGATAGGCACAGGCTCCCCGTGACCCGAGGTAGTTCGGATAAGTGGTAGAAAATGAGTGTGAGTGAGTGAGTGAACAGGAACACAGAGGAACTAGACAGGACAGAGGACGGGGGTACACTGACAATGATTCTGTGCTGCTCAAGGCAACATGGCACAGTTAAATACTATTAACAATTAACAATAGGGAACAGGTGTGCAGAGACGGGGAGGAGTAAACAAGGGCGGGGCAGACACGTGACAAAGAACAAAAACAAAAGCACATGGCCAAAGGTCCGGGCTGAGTCCTGACAAAAGCAAAGAATGGTCTTGTCCCTATCAATTTTTTGGTTTTTATGATCTGCCATGCCAACTTTGATGAAAAGTGCCGGCTATTTGTTAGTACCTCAAGTAGTAAAGGCTACAGCAGGGAGCCGAAACTTTTCTTACAGACCCCTACAATTATGGAACAGCCTTCCAATTAGTGTTCGGGACTCAGACAGTCACTCAGTCTCTCAATGTTTCAAAGTCCAGACTGAAAACACATTTGTTTAGCTTTTTATGAATAGTTTATACAGTAGATAAAGTAGTCGATGAGGAGGGTTCATGGGCATAGAGTGTTTGGTGAACTGGGATGCTTGGATGTTGGCTCCCCCCTACTTTCGTGTGTTCACGCAGGTTTGCTGTTGGTGGAGCGGTTGGATGCTTTATGTCCCAGGAAGCCCTCATATCTGTGTCACCTTCTGGCTTTCCCTTTTAGTTATGCTGTCACAGCTAGTCTTGCCAGAGTCCCTGCCTGCACTATGCACACAGTGTACATGTCTTCAACCATTACACAATCACAAGCCAAAAATCCTAATAGTCTCTTTCTCTCTCTCACTACATATACTGCTCCCTGGATACCAGCAAAACTGACCACATCTGCTCTCCAAACATGCTTGATCCATCCTCATGCCCATCTAGATTCACAGAGCTGTTGCGGATGGTAACACTTGGGGACCATGGCGGAGACAGTCTTGTGCTTTGAGACAATCTCCTTTGATAGAAGTGCTATACAAATAAAACTGAATTGAATTTGACTGTATTTAAATTAAAGCAAAACTTATTTTATCTGGAATTTCTTGAATTTTCCATCTGTGATCACATTGTGTAGCATTCTGCATTTTTCTGTATTGATGCAAAAGAAAACATTTCATATATTAAGTTATTTATGTTATTTAAGAGTTTAAATTAGGTTGACTTTAGGCATTGTAAAGCTTTCTAGATAGCTTGAGTCAACAGTAAAGAGATTAAAGAGATGAAACACCACCACTTATCTCCAAAAAGCTGGGTCGATTTATATTTCGTTATTAAAAATTTATTAAAAAACTTATTCCAGACTGGCCTTTGAATCTGGCCAAAAAAAAAAAAAGACCTAAAAGATTTTAAATCCAGTCAGCACACATCTCCACATCTCTTCTTTGTGCACAGAGTTATAGAGGAGACACCACTCAAGTCCAAGGTGACACACTTTTTCATGTGGACAGAGCATGTCAGTGTCTCGAGGCATCTCAGCAGACTCATAGCTTAGAGCCGAGCTGGTCACTGGGCCATATGCTGGCATTTTAATTGAGAGGGAGTTTGGGAGAGGGACTTTGTGCCAACAGTATGAATCACTGCCAGTCATAGCCACGTCAGTGTTCAACCTCAGTCTGGCTCCTGACCAAGAGACAAGAGCAGATTCCTGACATCCATAAAGAGGAAATGAGCTGGACTGATCTAATAGTATTTCTGTAAAGCTTCCAGAGTCATTCTCTTCTCTCCATTCTCTTTCAAATTAGATGCAGGATAAAAGATTTACAATGGACGTTTTTTTTCCTAAGTCGTGTATAGCCAAATCTGATTGATACCATATCTAAATGATCAAAATCATATTTGTCTGGTGTGTGTGTGTGTGTGTGTATACATTGTGTGTGTACAACTTTTTAACAATCTGAAAAAAAAAAATTAAGTTTATACTAATGGTTTAATCTAAATCATTATCATCAACAGCTATAGCAAGTATAATATTTAGTTACAATAATGTTGCTCATCAAAATTCTAGACAAGGAAATATCTTCTGGAGATGTAAGTAATGGGCTTTGGTGACTAAATATTATTTGCATTTGCAAATAGGAGTCAGAATGAGTAAATGTGGGTCTTTATCAGCTCATTAGTCCTGCAACAAAGTAAAAATATTTACAAATATCTAAGTATCTAATATCTAATTTCATGTCTAACACACCAGACTTTTTCATTTTTTCACTATTTTATATATTTTTTCTTCTTCTTCTTCTTCTTCTTCTTCTTCTTCTTCTTCTTCACACACACACATTTTATATATATATATATATATATATATATATATATATATATATATATATATATATATATATATATATATATATATATTAAAAAATTAAACCTGAATTCAGTTAAATGTGACCTAGTGAACAAAATGAATGCCTAAAACCTAGTTAGAAACAGAGTTCACCTGATATTAATGCTTGCTGCCAGCTCCTGAATAGCGAAAGAGAAACACAGAAGATGTCACGTACCCCCTCAGTCCTATCAATCAGTGTCAGCTCTTTCCTCCAAGTGTGTGACACTGCCATATAACATACCACAAGCAGCAGCTTGAAATGATGTGGTTAGCAGCTTCACATGCTTTGGTGGAAACACGTGTTAGCCTTCATCCCATTTTGGATGGTAGGTGAAAGTTGGTAAAGAACTACCTTCTGGAAAAGAGATATACCTGATTTTTGCTTGAACAAACCTTCAAAACTTTTTATTTGCCACAGCCACAAACAAAAGAACTTCTCACTGAGCTTTATGTGATATTTTATTTTCTCCATTTGGATCATTCATTCCATCTTAGACCTTCCTCCTATTATGAATAACCAGCTAAATGCAATCCTTTTAATGCCTCAGTACTGCAATACCTGAATAAATCAGGACATGTAAATTAGCTATGTACATGAAGGTAAATTATGCTGTGTGCAGACATATGACATTAATTCAAAGACTCCTGTGTGGGAGTTTGCGTCCATGCAGCTGAAGCGGGTTCCTGATTCATCACCTGCATTCGAATCACTAGTCACTTTGATGTTATATGACAGATTCATGAATCAGACACAGATTTGTATTACGGCAAACTATGCAAAACACAGTGCTTGCTTCTGTTCACTTTTACTGAATAGGTAACAGTGCTCTGACTGTATACAGTATATCAATACGGTGCTTATTCTTATAATGGAAGTTATAACACGCTCTTTAATGCCATAGCACAATACAGCAAGCATGCAATTATTAAGTCATTTGGTTATTATGAGCTCATATATTACATTACATTTACACACTATTCACTATCTTAAAACCTCTGCATTACATTTTATTATTATATATAAAGACCATGCCACAGACAGAGGCACTGAGATCCTTTATTTCTTATTGTGATGTTTGTTAGACGTAGTAGCTAGATTATATACCAAATCTACAATGGTATAGTTTAACAGTAATGCTCGGGCAGGCGAGCTGTTCACAGATGCTTGGATGTCATTTCCACGGAAGTTTGTGGTGACAAGCAGCACCATGGCCACCCTTAAGAACTGCGGGCCCCATGCTGCGGCACCCACTGTATTAATTATCACTTCTAATGTTGTCAGCTAATTAATTGACGTTTACTGCAGGAATTGGCTCTGGCAATTCACTGCAATTAATCAGTGTCAAAGAATAAATTAAACCCCAAATGCGATTACCATTGAGAGTGGCAAAAATGTTGAATATTAACAGAGGCTTGTTCTTTTTACACCCACAAACATGCCACAACATACAAAGTCATTTTTCTCGCCATGCCGCTGGCCAGAATGTGTATATACTCAACCACAAACTGAATCGTGTCTAAATAATAATCAATATATGTGTATGAGTATCTTTTTGTCATGTTTAATTCCATCCATCCTTTTTTACAAGAAAAGCTTTAAAGCCATTAGCAAAAAAGACTAAATTTATGCAGCGTGTGGTGGACTGATGCATTAAATTCCACTTGTTTTTTAACATACTAATTATCTTGCAAGCTAGGAAAGCTGTTCAGCTCAGTTAGTAAAACAAGATCGCTGAATACGTGGCAACCGAGAACTCTAATTGTCCTGGCAATGGTGCGGTGTTTTCTGTTTGTTTCTTTCCAAAAACTGGTGACAGACTGATGAGGGACACCAAGCGAAAGTCGGAATATTGGCAGTGAGCTTCCAAATTGCAGCCTGGTGTAATTTCTATAACGAATAATCTACTTAAATGATTAATTCCAATACACAATTACTGTAGATGTCCATTCAACACATGTTTGTTGTTAAAACAAAAAACACTCATTCAATAAATGAATACAAAAAAAAAAGACTTGTGAAAGCACAATGATTAGAGATTTTAAATAAATTGCCAAAATGCTAAAGATGGTTAATATTTAAAAACGTCAAAATAATTTAGAATCAATGGAGGAACAGGAGGGTTAAAAAAAAAGATAGAGTAATAGAGGTTCATTGTTGTCATGTAATGGATGCCACCAGCAGGTTTGGAGCGACCATCATGCCCAAAAGGCGTGAACTTCCATCTCAGTACCAATTACAGCCACCGCTAATAAAATATAGATTTTTCTTTCCTGTCTCTGCAATGCCATATCTGAACTAAGTGTCACAAGGAGCCGCAAAAACACCCCACAGGAACAAACTGTCAGAGGAGGAAGATCAATTGTGTTTATTATAGAGGTACACCAGCTCTGATGGTAAGTATAGATTTTACACAAAATTTGTCAGTTTAATTTCTGATCTTCAGCTTCAAAGTGCAACGTCAACAGTTCATTATTATTATGTTAAAATTTACTTCCATATATTTCTATTTCTGTTTTAGTTTTAGAAACATCATAGTATAAAAATTCTATCAACTTTGTATATTGTGTATATTGTGTTTACTTTTTATGAAACAGAACTTTACATCTGCATATTTATCAAATCCTATGATCTGAGAAAAATACTTGCTATCACTTTATCAAAATTAAAAGGTTGCTATGGCTACATCTTTTATGGATATGGGCATTTCGTCTACTCGTATTTGCACATGCCATTAAGAAATCTGTGTAAAAGTAAGCTACAAAATCCCATGAGAAAATCAAATAACGTAATGACACCACTTAACTCCCTAAGTATAAGATTATGTCTGATGTACTATACATAATGTACCCTAATGCTGCCAGATGTAATAGCCAGTGCACACTCGTTTCCTTTGTCATGGCATAGTTTTAAATATACCATCATCACTTTATCATTTTTATGACCTGTGGATGCATCTGGATCAATTACATCAAAGTTACAAACTTCCCATCTGCACTGGTAAAAAAATCGCTCTGTAGATCTATTCGAGAATATCCAGTCTATCAGACTGAACACATGGTCACTTTTCAAGATCGAATACTTGTAATCAAACGCTTCTTTGCTGGAATTCTTTTAAAATTTGATTCTGGTCACTTTCACGCTCTCTCCAATTGTCACAGTCAGTAGTTTGCTAGCAAATTCTTCAGAAGTGTCAAAAAAGTCTTTAGTCAGCCATTTGTTCTCCAACTTTACCAGCAGTACACTTCCATTCGCAATGATCGGTGACATCTCTTCACTTAGGGCTCATCACCCTGACACCAGCTTGTAATGCAGTAGTTCTCTTTAACACAGGTCATACACAGGAAGAAAAAGAGGCCATTTTTTTGCTTCCTCATAAGCAGACCACAATTAAACAATGATCAGACTGAGTCTTCACTCCCAGTCCAAGGTCGTGAGCAGCAATCAACGAATTCAGCAAGCTTGCAGAAGATCCCACAACTATCCACATCTCAGCAGGAATGAGTTTGGCATCTGTAGGCCTCCTACATGCTTTCCAATTAAATCAAGATGTATTTGCCTTTCAAAGTCTTTCTCTCGTTCCCTCCTCCCCTCACTGGAATAATTGATGGAACGCTCAGGTATATGATGAATCACTTCCAAGCCAAATATGAATAGAAAGATAAATGTGTTGCTCTTTGAGGGCCATGAGAATAGACTCAAGGAGTTGCTGACACAGTGACAAATACACTGACCATGGCACAGAACTGCTCAAACCAGCAAGGGGGGAATCTCAAACCTGCAGCACCTCGCCAACTCAGATCCAATTCGTTTAGCTGGTGGCAAAATTTTGGCGAGCTGTTTGTTGGCACTGACACTGCAGTATGCTATTGTGGCAAGGGAGACCATTAAGGTCAGGGGAAACATCTTGGGAATTAAATGAGTAAAGTATTTTAGTTTTATTGTGTAAATTAAACAGTCTCTGTTTGTCTTACATCATCTGTTATGCTTTTTAGAAAACTTTTGTGTTTTTATTTTCCAGCAAAACTGAAATAATTCTAGTCACACCAGCTTTTGTGCATTTAAAAAATATATACATATTAATAACTTGTCACAAGGAAAAGCATATTGCAGCCTGTGACTATGAGATTATGCTCTTAATTCAGTGTGGATGTAATTCAACGGCTAGTAGTCGTACACATGACTAATGAAGCACATTTAATAGATAATTTGTAAGAAACACTGTTCAGGGAGCCTCATGTAGAGGAGCTATTGGGCTCTGAGGGCTCATGAACATGACCACCTGCCTCTTCCCCTGGAGGCCTTAGTGGACCACACTTTCAGTGATGTGGATAAATCTCCACTTCTTCAACACCATGGCTAAGGGCCTGAGGTACTTCAGCAAGATTCTTCCATTTTTACAGATTTAAATGTCTCATGGAAATGGGTACCATCCTCAGCGGTTACAAACATAAGCACCATTATTAATCTATGTGTTAAAATGACCCATTTAATATTTCTGTTGAAAGTGGAACAACGCTAAAAATGTATTTGTACACCATCAAAAATTACACTTTTATGTGTTATGATGGCAAAAGAAAACAAAGCAATTCTATCTACAGTATCATCATATTTCATTTGTGAGAAAAATGAAATATGACATAAAATAGGATTTAAGCTGCTTGACCTCCAAATCTTATTTACATTCTAGCCAGCGCACTGACACAAAACTGTACACATGTCTTTGTAGTCCAAGCTGAACTAAAAATGCCAATCACCTGTGAGTGGAGTGTGTGTTTATGGCACACACAAACCTTCATATGAGGCAAAACTCACAGCACTCGAAATGAGCAAAAAGTGTGCCTCGTAAACATGCGGAATAATTTTTTTTGTGTTTGAAGGCTCTCATTATGTAAAAAATTATTAATTTGACTATAGATTGGGCTTCAATGTGTTTATTTCCATCCATGCTGTTGGAATTACTCAAAACTGATCTGAAATATTGATTATTTTTTAAATCAATTACACAATTTGACTGCTATTTAAGGAGGGCACGGTGGCTTAGTGGTTAGCACGTTCGCCTCACACCCCGTGCCTTCTCCCCGTGCCTCAGGGGTTTCCTCCAGGTACTCCGGTTTCCTCCCCCGGTCCAAAGACATGCATGGTAGGTTGATTGGCATCTCTGGAAAATTGTCCGTAGTGTGTGATTGCGTGAGTGAATGAGAGTGTGTGTGTGCCCTGCGATGGGTTGGCACTCCGTCCAGGGTGTATCCTGCCTTGATGCCCGATGACGCCTGAGATAGGCACAGGCTCCCCGTGACCCGAGGTAGTTCGGATAAGCGGTAGAAAATGAATGAATGAATGACTGCTATTTACATATGGGGATCATTAAAACAGATTTCACCTGAAGTACCCTGTCACACCTTTATTGTGTACTGTGAGGTGCTACTGGTGATATGTTGGTTATCATCCAGAATGTCCACTCACAGCTGAAAAGTGGCACATTAAGGCTTTATCAGCATAAAGGAGATATAATTACAGTACTGGTTTCCTATCATGCCTTTCCTCCAGTTCATTTGTCAGTTTAGATCCTTTGGAATGGAATTTGATTTTCAGCCATTTTGCTATGTTGATGCTGAGGTAAAGCCGTGGTTTAGGGTGACTGCCGTTATCTGGCAGGATGGATGGATTTTTGCCCTATTTTTTTCCCTCATTAGGAGTATAAAATGTTAAGTAAGGCTGCCGAGCACTTGTTCTAGACTAGAGTCAGATTAGCTGTCTAATGAAAGTCGACAGCTGTAGCTGCATCCAGAAGCAGGCAGCCTTGTTTCTGCTCCTTCCAAATAATAATAATAATAATAATAATAAAATAATAAAATTGTACCCATCTTCTACATTTATCATTTGCTCACCTGACTTCCTGATTTAGCAGAAAGCAATGTAGATGAGAAGACCCTGACTTCCAAACACGCAATGGTGTGTGCGTGAGTGTGTGTGTGTGTGTGTGTGTGTGTGTGTGTGCGAGACATTATTTCCAGTGGCAGGATCTGATTTTTTCGTTGACTCTAATGATGAGTCATTACAAGGCAGATGAAACACTATCATAAAACTGCAGTGCAGAAATGCAGACTTTCCTTTGAGTGTTCTTCAATCAAATACAAAATAAGTAAAACAACTGAGCAATCTTTTTTCAGCCTTATCTATGCTCATATAAAATATAAAGATGGGTGCTATCTGTACCAGCAGATATACATAGATTGGTTTTGAAGATCACTTAGATGTACTGTTGACTTTCATGGTGTATAAACTAATGCAGGAATCACAAAGGAACTGAGTTTATTTCATCTGTCATGAATAGTTAATAATCAAGCTTTGCGTTAGTTCTGGCAGGCCACGTCATCAAGCGTGCATCAGCTGTTAATCAGCTGTCCACGAAGTGCACCAATCCGGTTATGACATCAATATTACCCAACCATTTAAATTCCCATTCACTGAGCCGCTTTCTAGCGCGTCGCTGCTGCTGCGACTTAAACTCCCTCCTCCAACCCCAACCCCAACCCCGTTCGTGTACCAGTTCAGGTCTTAAATCTCCACATATTTTTCTCTCTCTCTCCCTCTCGCTAATTATTAAAATATTTATCCATTTATTCATTTATTATTTGCAAAAAAAATCCTCTATGCATGATCAGTGGTTCTGTTATAGGGGGGGTCTATTCTATTTTCAGTTGCTGCTCTCCCCGCTCGGTCCCTGCATGCGCACGGACGGGCGCGTGGATTCCTGCCCAGAACAGAACCATACCGCCAACACTAACTATATGCTATCATCTAATAAATTCTCATTTGACAAAGTGGTCCTGACAGAATTATTGTTTATTAACAGATGAAAACATCTATTTTCAGAAAGATATGAATAAATTCCACTAAAACTACCTCTGCAAAAATCATTTTAGGTAAATAAGCTAGAAGATTAATAAACTCAGCTGTAATAACGATGTTTATGAATGATGAATATTTTGTGTGAATTAACAAAACAAATGCTAATGAAGGCTAATAATAATAAATACCAGAATTTATCAGCAATCATCACAGGACTGATAATGTGATAAGAACAGACCAGATCAGTAAAGTGTTTATTAAATCATTTTAAATTTAGCTAACACTATGTCACTGGATTATTGATAGCATTGTGATGTTCTCAGCTTGCTTGTCTTCAAGGGAGATTTTGCTTAGTTCAATTATTTATGCATCAGAGTGACTTACCAGTGAGATACTCAGGATCAGGAACAGGATCAGAGACCTCCTCGCGGCACTGTGCTTCATTTGGTACTGATGCCACCACCATGCCGTCCGGAAGCTGCTGTTCTATGCCACGGGCAAAGTTCTTCTGCCTGGAAGAGGAGAGGCAGAAAGCCTTGAGCTCAGAAGAAATGAACTCTGCACACATTTAGACTGACGGCTCTTTAAACAAGCGAGTCACCAGAGGATAAATTTATGACACACCATTACAAAAAAAAACAATAATATGTGAAGAAACTAAATACACTCAATCATTTTCATCCTTTTTATGGCCCGTTCTCTAGGGTTGTTTTTTTTTACTGCAAACCCAGTTGAACAGTTAGTTCCGATTCAGTAATTTGATTGGTTGAGCAGCATACCAACTTCTGTTTCTTCAGCGAATTGGGACATTTCAGTGTGCATCACTCCACTTGTCTGTGTTCACTATGAAAAATTCCATTTTCTGGAGTTACAAATGGTTTGACACGGTTACTACCGTAGTGTTAATGACATCATCAGTGGATATGGCAAACGTCAGGAATATAACTTTTGACTTATATATGAAAGCGCTGCAGAAGAAGATTTTACTACATTCGCATTTAGCGGGAATTTACAAATTGACCTGAGCTAGCTAGCCAGCTAGCCGATGTGATATAATGTGGGTATTGCTTCTTTGGGATAGTAACAGAAATAAAGAAACTGAAATGTCACTTGTTCAATATTAATTTCTAGTTCAAAGACCTGGTGTATAAAAGTAACATGCCAACCATGTGATTAGACTAAATATCATCTGGGAAGTGATTAGCTATGACTCTCTTCTCATTTGTGTCTTGGGTCAATTTAAAGACACCGGTACACCTATTGGATTTTTTTGTTTTTTTGCAATGGGGAAGGAACCTGGAGGAAACTCACCCAGAAACAAGGAGAACATGTGAAACTCCATACAGACACAAACCAGGGACCCTGAAGCTGTTCTGCTACCCATTGCATCCCCTTGCTGCTATGCTTAAACATCATAAATCAACACAGTTCACACAAGCCTTGCGTGGATGTTGAATGAGCAGCAAGGGGAAAAGTCTGTTGACAATTAATGCTAAACTTCTCAAGCCCAGCCTCTATGTAATGTAAGCACTAAATGTGATCATTAAACTACCTCGACATTTATTTGGTCAACAACACATAATTCGTGTCAATCAATAAACAATAGTCATTTTGGTGGAAAAAGATATAAAATGTGCATGTAATTTCATTAACAATACTGAAAAAGTCCAGTTCATCAACCCACAACAGAGAACATTTAATGCCTGACAAATTTTCCAGTCTCTCACAATATCCAGAATATCTAGTTCTAATATTCTTTCTGTCTCTGCTGCACAGCTGAATTTATAGCATTACACATCCTAATTCACTCTGCAAGGTCTACTGTCATATCTCATTAGGAATTGGACTCAGAGGGGAGAATAGCATTATCTTAGAATACACAAAGCTCCATCTAATTGGGCTTAAACAAGAACAGAAAGAAAGCTAGAGGCGTATAAGAAGCATTTGAAGTGAAATTGGAAAGGAGAAGTGGTAAGCGCTGTGGAGCGGCTGTCATTTGTGCCTTAGTAAACAGGCATGATGGTGCACAGCTTTGTTGACACTTAGTCCTTGTTTCCAGGCTCAATAATGACATTGGCAAAGTAAACTATTCCGGCTCTTGTGCTACGAAAAAAAAACCCTCATTATTCAAAGACGGAAATATCTGTAAATCTATGAAGCGGTTACGGAGCTATGATTTGTGTCTGTTTTGTAGCTAAACTGAATGGCTCAAGTGCTTTAAAGAAAACATTCTTTACCAAACACTTTTGGTTTGCTGTAAACATGATACGTTCGGAAGTACTGTCTCTTCTACTGAAATCAGAGCCCCTGTTTTACAATCCAAAGCACTACATGATAAAGAAATAATTCTGCACTTCTTCCACATTCATTATTTTGTGCCATTTCTCATGGTAGCACAGAAAAAAGGATCCGGGTCGTCTTCCACAACAAAGACTCCATTCAAACTTAGTCTGAACTTGAGGCATAAATAAAATGTTACCACTAAAGCTGTATAGCTCGTGCTGCAGCTAGAGTTAATGAACAGTATATATGTGTGTGTCCTACATTCACAAACTTCAATCATACATGAACGTAAAGCACCATGTTACACTTGCATGTGTTGGGGGAATCTTTATGTGCACGAAAAAAGAGAAATGTGGAAAAGTTCTCAATGTAAAATTACATCTTCGAACTAAGAAAAAAATATAAGGCCTCTGCACAGCTGTGTGCTCTGAACTAGTGCTCATTTTGATAATTGATTCATCTATTAATTATTTTCTAACACTTACAAGCTCAATTATGTTCAGTCCAATTCAGAATAAAGCAAATATCCATTAGCTGTTTTGCTCACTGAGACTCTCAGCTGCTGAAGTACATTTATCTTGCCATATCTGCAAGAAATGTGGAAATATTTGACTCTTACTTTTCACTGGCAGCAAATCGGGGAATCCACCCACTTAACGATCATCTCAGCACCGTCAGTGTGAACCGAACGCCAGTTGATGACACATATCAGCATATATATATAATAAAACCTACTCACTCATCATGCAGATCCTGATCCAGAGCTTTAGTTAATTTTCACCTCAGAATTGGGGGAAGAAAAAAAAAATCACATGAATGTCTTTGATTTTGGTATTAATATTACGAAACCAGCTAATATTACGAAACCACCAAAGGTTTTTCATGTGACATCACCAGACTTTTCAAATTTTCATGTGACATCACCAGACGTACAGGATTTAGATACAACGCTCTGCAGAAATTATACAGAATGGTGGAAAAATGCTATTAATTCAAGCTTTTGACCTCTAACTGCATGATTTCATGTTTTGCCATATTTTTTGCCAACAACTAATAACAAATAAAGTGTAATAACTTATAATAACTTAAGCAAGTAGTAACTAATAACTAATAATGAATAAAGTGGGCAGTCAGTGAAACATACATTGTGTAAATTAACTGAAAATTAATCATTGCCTCAGTGCTATTGGTTGTAAAGTTGAAATGATACACTGGTTCAATTGAATTTAATTCAGTTTATTTGTATAGCGCTTTTAACAATTGACATTGTCTCAAGGCAGCTTTGCATAAGTATAGAAACAGAATTTTTTTTTTTACTTTTTATCCCTAATGAGCAAGTCTGAGGTAAAGGCGGCAAGGAAAAATCCTTGAGACGACATGAGGAAGAAACCTTAAGAGGAACCAGACTCAGAAGGGAACCTCATCCTCATTTGGGTGACACTGGACAGGAAATAATGTAAATGTAATTAACGTCCTTTCTACAACCGTTTGTAGTCGAGTGGAATTAAAAGCAACCAAGAGCTCCTGAGGAAATTAACAGGTCAGCTTCATTAATGAGTTCATTACAGACTTAACGCTTAATTCCTTCCTGCCAAAGTCTTCAAATGATCGCTGATGAAGATCTGAGCACAAAGTTGATGTCGCGGTGTAATTCTTAACCTAGAACAATTAAAAAATCTTTTACAATTATGGTTTTTTTTTTGCGCAGTAAAACATACACACATCTTCAGAGTTTCTATTTTACATTTAGATGGCAAGATCTTTAAATTAGTTTCAATGGAATCCTTTCTTAGCTGTGGATTTGTTACAGTAATTATTACAGGCATATATCATGCAGTAGCACGGCCATGTCACGGCACAGATATTGAGAAAAACGTGATGGAGAACATTCAAATGCAGTGGTGTCAACTGGAAAAAACTGTCAGCAGCATGTACATCAATCAACAAAATGAAATAGAAAAAAGAAAAACTATTTTATATTCTGCGAATACCAAATCAAATTATCAGTGGCATTATTATTAAATATTTAATCCAAGAACAGCAGGAAAGGTATTTTAGATGCTGAGATACAGAAACGCACATTAAAAAGTTGACTTTGATAATGATAACTTTGTTTAATAATGACTTTATCCTCAAAGAAAACAGGGAAAAATACATAAAGAATCCACAGCAAGTCTTTATAAAGCTCCAGACTGAATTTTGATTCAAAATAGACATTTTCTACCCAGCAAGGAAGTGCTGAGCTTTGCATTGTACCATAGCCCTCAAGGACTGCATTGTGAATAAAAGCTAGAGAACAACAATGAACAACAGTGTGAAGCAACAGTGTGAAATCTCAATTTGAAGAACAAAATCTGGAATACCAAATGGTACATTATGTTTAGATGCCAAAAGGAGCTGTTGAGAATGCAGCAAAAGTATGTTTAAAAGTCAAACTTTCTACTTACTGATGTTCAGGAATCACCAACGTGTAACCAAGAGCAAACTAAACACAATGTGTTTTTTCTCTGAATCTCTGAATGAAAATGAGCGTCTTAAAAAAACAACACTGTTAATTATATCATTGATTAATATTTAATAATAATAAAAAACTTTATTTTGTATAGTGCCTTTAAAAGTAGCTTCTCAAAGCGCTTGATATTCATTCATTCATTCATTCATTCATTCATTCATTCATCCGTTCATTTTCTACCACTTATCCGAACTACCTCAGGTCACGGGTAGCCTGTGCCTATCTCAGGCGTCATCGGGCATCAAGGCAGGATACACCCTGGACGGAGTGCCAACCCATCACAGGGCACACACGCACACACTCTCATTCACTCACGCAATCACACACTACGGACAATTTTCCAGAGATGCCAATCAACCTACCATGCATGTCTTTGGACCGGGGGAGGAAACCGGAGTACCCGGAGGAAACCCCCGAGGCACGGGGAGAACATGCAAACTCCACACACACAAAGCGGAGGCGGGAATCGAACCCCCAACCCTGGAGGTGTGAGGCAAACGTGCTAAGCCACCGTGCCCCCAGCGCTTGACATAAAAGATGAAATTAAAAGATACACATAACAGTACAGGCACAAAAACTAACCATACAAAAATAAATAACAAACAAAGAAATCACATAAAAGCTACCCTAAAAAAGTAAGTTTTGAGATGGGATTTAAAAACACCCAGGGATTCTACATTCCTAATCTCTGAGGGTAGGGAATTCCACAATTTGGGAGCCAAGGAAGAAAAAGCCTGATTACCAGCTTCAGAAGAGCATAGAGTACGTGTAGGTATGTAGGGGGTTAACAGCTCACACAAATATTGAGGGGCCAAATTATTCAAGGCCTTATAAGTGAGCATGAGAATTTTAAAATCAATACGAAAACTAAAAGGAAGCCAGTGTAATTTTAACAGGATAGGTGTAATGTGTTCCCTTGCACTGGCCCTAGTCAGAATTCTAGCAGCTGAATTTTGTACCAACTGTAATTTACCTAGGGTATTTACTTTAGGAACTCCAGCCAGCAAAGCATTACAGTAGTCAAGACGTGAAAATACAAAAGTGTTGATTAACTTTTCAGCCACATTTTATTCATTTATTCA
This sequence comes from Tachysurus vachellii, assembly GCF_030014155.1. Classification (NCBI taxonomy): domain Eukaryota; kingdom Metazoa; phylum Chordata; class Actinopteri; order Siluriformes; family Bagridae; genus Tachysurus; species Tachysurus vachellii. The sequence continues at coordinate 6,895,589 of NC_083466.1, forward strand.
GTAATTTGTCCTGCTAAAGGTTATGTTGGATCCAGAGACTATCCTGGATTGTGAAAAACAAAAACCACTGGCTGAATGAGCTATCTGCCATCTTTAGCATATACAAGCTCTAGGGAAACAAACCAAAAGTAGACAGATAAAGAGAATGAAGGGTGAAGGAAAGTTCCTGTACCAAAGTACCATCTTTTTCCATTATACTGTATGTTGAACTGTTTATCAACAGAGCCATACTGCCTGGAGCTGTCTCTATGGTCAGAACTTGGCTGCTCGGATAAACCAAGTGGCATAAACACAACACAAACTGAATGTACTGTACTCTATGTTTTTGCTTTTAGTCTTTCTTTCGGTTGCACTGCATTACGTGTGTTTGATGAGTATTACTTTGTTTTCTCACATAAGTGTTTCACAGTAGTGTAACTGCTATCATGGTCCTGGAGAATCGTTGTTTCATGCACCAGCTGTATACGGTCAACAATAAAAGCTTCTTGACTTGATGTGTAACAGTAGTGACAAAATGACGAGCAGTGCACTGAATCACTAATAGTCTAAGCTTAACCCATATCTCGCCATGCATAATAGGCCCCTCATAATGACACTGCACCTGGCGTGTATGTGATAGATTAATTTTCTGTGGAGAGAGTAAGTGCGAGATGTTGCTCATAATCATGATCCACCGCTCTGTTAATGAGAACAAAGACCAGTAAAATATTCATTAAAAGTGTCTCAGTCCATGCTGTGCCTGAGAGAAGTGGAGAGCCAGAGGAGAGCCGAAGTAATTAGGAATGGCTGTGTTTATAGCCTGCACTGTTTTTAGGTAGACGGTCTCAGGACAGCTGGGTAGAAAAAGGGAAAAGAGATTTAACAGCTACAGAACTGAACTGAGCGGAAACAAGGCAGCACACTGGGGAAAGGGCTGCATGGGCTGGGAAAAATGAACACAAAAACCATGACTGCAAAATGTCCTCTCCTTGGCATGAGAGGCATTTGGAAAAAACATTTGTTAGATCTGTTTATCTCGCTAATGCCAACCTCCTCCACATTCACAGCGATGGGAGACAAGCGTGGTGTAATCAGAGTAAAAATATTACAATGGAATGTGATACAGGAAATGATGGAATCTGGGGTAATTTGCAGATGGAAACGTATTCTGCAGTGTGACAAGCACCCGGCGGTGAAAGGTCTCTTTTATAGTCCGTGTATGCAATCCACATTTCAAGCAATGTGCCATCATGTGTGTGTTTAATGATGTTAAATCTAAACAACAATCATTTTTCACAACACAAGTGTAGCAGGCATTCTGGACACTAGCCCAATATATCAGCACTCTGCTATTATTATCCCTCCATTTAATGCTCCACCTAGGCACTCAAAAGCAGAGCTACACAAAATATAACCTCTTACATTGGCTGCATTTTGCAGTTTTACATGTTTATTGAGTGAAACAGACTGAATAAAAAGAATTAATAAAAAAAAGAGAAAAAAAAGAAACAGACATGATCTTTCAACTGTCTGAACCACAACCCAGGTATAAAACATTATTAATGAAACCTAGAGGCAGCTCCATATGTCCTGATTTCCTTTCTCCAATAAAAAACACAGTCCTAGCTGCTAGACAGCATTACATATTCACACGTTGCTGATTTCTTCGGAGAAAGGTTCATTAGATTCAATTAATACGTTAATTAAGTTGAGCCTTTCATACATTACCTATAATCTGAACATCACTAGATACAACACGCATCAAACATGCAGGCAAATCAATCACACTATGAACCTGTTATTTATTTTTACATTTTCCAGGTCAAAGCTACCTATTTGAAATGTTTACTAAAAGTGGAATGAGGAAAAAATGCTTTTTCTCTTTTTCAATATTTTTGCCCAGAGACGTCCATGTCAACAAGTCTATGTTAAATTCCCTGCCTCCTATATTTACACTCTGATGTGTGTACACACTAGGGGTTGCATAGACTAGACAAATACATTGACTAGTGCTGTGGGGATGTCAAATAGTTTGGCCGGTGTACAAAAAAAGAAACAGTGTGGCAGACAGTAATGAAACTCAGTTCTACATTCAACAACAGTTTATATGTAAATTTTCTTTAGTGTTGAAGAACAAATAACACGATTTCACCGCGCTTACTCTTTTAGTATAAACGAGGCTGTCAGCTGATTCTGTTAATTCTGTCCATTTCCAAAGTAATACATTTTATTGTCTTTTAAATAAAATCCTTAAACTATGTCAGAGAGAATTCTGTTGTGATCAGCTGTGTGCAGGAGAGTTTACAGAGTCGCCAGTAGAACGTCACTATCTAATCCTGATGGTGCTGTAGTCATCACGTACAGACATCCTACATTGTGTTACATGCTCTCAGCTGCAGCTTAACTGCTCTACAACACGTGTGAATTTAAAGAATTACTACCTCCTTAAATAGTGTTACATGGATTCATTACTTTGCTTTTAATCATTTAAAAAGCACAAAACCTGGGATGTAATGTGTAGTCTGTGTATGTCTGTTAAATTGTTAAATTACATAAATAAAACTTGTACACAAAGTTGCTACACAAATAAAACTGCCTGAAAATTAGTAAATGACTAGTCAACGTTTTTGATTTTTCAGGGTTGAATAGTAAAGATGATCGGTCATGCAAGCCATTGTATACACGCTCAAATACCTGCATTATGGCCAGTCTGAAATTCATTTTACAAGAATATAGGAGCCTTTATCAACATTTATGTTTAACATTTGTGGCATACGACCTTATCCATAGTGACTTACATTTATCTCATTTATACAGCTGAGGGTCAAGGGCCTTGCCCAGGAGCGGCAACTTGGTGGCACTGGGACTGAAACTCAAATCAATCTTCTTATCAGTGGACCTTCTGATCACCTTAACCACTGAGCTACCACTGCCCTCATATAGCATCAACATGTATAACAAATAAGGAACAGAATAACATGCTTATCTTTAGCTAGACGGATGAAATTCCCCATCAGTAAAGCTACTCCTTGGTCTGAAGATCTCAAATCAAAATTTCAAGTCTAATTTTCAGCATCTAATAATATTTTTCCACTTTGCCACTTTGGATGGTCTTGGCCAGGTGTCAGGTATTTCTGGCTCGCTTTCAGCACAACCATCTGGAGTTTCATTACCTTAGCAGCCTTAAAGAGCAACCTCAGCTCTTACTCTTCACATGGTGCTGTGTGTGTGTGATGACTGTAAGTCTAGCTGGTGTAAAGTTGCACATAATCTAAACATTACGGGACAAATCAACATTCTGTATCACACATTCTTCATCAGGCATGGATAAAGCAAGTTTCAATGAGCTCCTTGGTTTACTTACCTGAACGTACAAGTAACAAAACTAATGCAATCCAACCCAATTGTGTAATTATGTACATTAATTAAGACTATGGAAAATAAGTAAGTACTTATATTTGTGGGAGGGGCAATTAACTTTTTATTGGTAAAGGGAGCATGACAAACTGTGTAAGCTGTCATTTGCAGCGAGAGGTGCAGCACAGTACTAAACCCGAGACACAAGAGCTGTTGTAGGTGGTGTGAGTGACATCGTTATGACATCATTAGTTTCCACAACACACGTGTACTTTGTGGGACAAAGCACAGGTGAGGTTTCTTGCTGGGCATAACAGCACCAAAATCATTTTAAATTTCCCCCTAAAAGATGGGAAGTGGTGTTGTGTTCTCTATGCACGTTTGTGATGACGTAAGATGAAGTAAGTCTGAAGCCAGACCAACACTGCGGGGGTACCGGGAACAATCATGCTCGGATTCAGACTGCAGCAAACGTGCCCACTGTGGCACCACCTCATCTCTGCTGATGAAGAATTATACTCATAGCAGAAAGAGTTTGGCTATGAGATGATCCCTTTTCTTATCTGAGTCTCATTAGTGCCTTCAACACTTTTCTGCTGCACTGTACTGTGTGGTGTTCTGTATAGTAACTGTTTTCATGTCCCCTGTGTAGTTCTGATTGTGGAAAGACTGTGTATGCTAGGGATAAATATATAGTATTTTACATTTTAAATAAATATCTTTAAATTAATTTTAAACTTTAAATGCATGTATTCATTTATTTATCTTTCTTCTTATTTCTTCTTCTTCTTCTTCTTCTTCTTCTTCTTCTTCTTCTTCTTCTTCTTATATACATTTATTTCTCTTTTTTTCCTTTTCTGTTTCTATACTTCTGTAAAGCTGTTTCGAGACAATGTAAATGATTACTGAGTGCTATACAAAGAAATCAAATTGAACTGAATTGAAAAATTTAATATGCAGCTAATTAATATACGAAGTAAAGGCAGTTCTTAACAACAGCTAGCCCACGTCCTCCGTGTGCAGCGCCGGAGGAGGGATTGACGTATCAAATATATCAAATCAAATCTTTTCTTTGGAAAAGTCTATAGGGATTAGAGTATATTCGTATAATATGTTCTATATGAAAGTCCAAATGAAGTTAAAAAAACTTTAAATAAAAATCGAATAAACAACAGATATGTAATGTCCTTGTTCCAGGAGCTCATGAATTGTCAGCCCCTGAATCAAAGTATTGCATGCAGGGTTTCATTTTCTTAAAACAATAGAACATGTAAATATAATATAAGGTTCGCTTTTTTTCGAAATAAAATAACAGTATTAGATCAAAAGTAATATAATATAATGTAATATTTACCTTTATCATGAGATAAAAAAGAGCTTTTCATGCTGACCTGTCTCCAAACTCCCAGCTTGCCTAATGCATTCAAGGCACTGATCCTGTGTCAGTGGCTTCCAAGCAAAAACAGACAGAAATGATATGTTGGCACTGATTTGACCCCAGTGCTCACACTGCTTGCTTTAATTTTTACTAGAGTTCACCTCATCGGCTCCTAGTGCACGTCTGATTAAGATCCATCAGCTGGTTCTTTCCTGCACTAAACGCCATCCGAATTCTGACTGAGCACACTCATTATTACATGCTGTTAAAACTGCTCTGTCATGCTAAAGCACAATGAAAACGGTAATTTTGCAGCCTAAGAACTGTGACTATAAAAAGTCTTAAAACTGAAGTCACAAAGCCTCAGTGGACCGTGTGTCTAATTTTCGAGCCATTCTGGACAAAGGTGAACCGGAATTGCCCTTGTGTTTCCTGATGAAATTACAATACAGTCTGTCGGTACTAATCTGGAAGCAATAAAAGGATGCATTGAAATTTTCATTATCCGAGAAATCTTTTTCCCTTTTCATCGCTCCTTTCTTCTTTTAGAAATACCATTTCACCTTGTGTAGTAGCCCCATCTATTCAAATACTACTCAGAAGATCTGAGAAGCATAATAATTAAATATTTTAATTCTGGAGAAGCTTTAACCATCTTTGTTTGCACTGATAGATAAAAGATAACGTGATGATGCGGGATTCTTAACTCTACTAAACCGGTTACAATAGAAGACAGTCTGTATCCCTTAATGGGATTTTACTCCATTCATCTTTTTGAAGATTTATCTTCCTTACAGCAGAATAGTTTTATTTCCAGTTCCCTTCTTTCCCAAGCTGCAGTGCTTTGACTATTTCCTTAAGTTTGAAATTAATTGTCACAGAAGTCTGGCATTTCATGAAAGATTAATGAAGTGATTTGCAGCATCAGCATCACCACTGCATCTTCCTTTTGTTCCGTGCAAACTGCAAGATTCATTTGGCCCAATTATATCCAATTAAAGCAAATTTTCCCATGGTCACTTTCAATTCGTTTCTCAGCACTTCACTTAATTAGAGTTAGCGTTAGGCTGGGTATCCCTAAAGGTGCCTCTGAGTGGCGTTGAGTGTTAGATGGAGAGCACAGAAACCAGTTGTGCTTTTCATAGCTTGTCGACACCCACCGTCTCTCTGGGTGCCTTGAAATGAGATCAGAGCATTGGAGATTTGCCTTCTTGATAATATTAACTTTCACTCTCGCTTTCTAACATCATTCCCCCCCCTCAACTATCGGCCCATATGCCTTTCTAACCTATCCCCTGAACAACCACGGGATTCACATAGAATAAATCCAATTCAGAGGCTGTACAACACTGTATGGTAGAGAACAAAACAATTTATTGAAGGCTATTACAAGAGCACCCCTAACAATTTATTTAGAATTAGACTAAACTATCTTGGTGCACAGCACGTTGACTTGGGATTTAACAGCAATTATCTTGTTCATCTATAGCAAAAATTGGCACGCAGTATCTAAACAAACACAAAAGCTGAAAGAGGCCTACTGCATTTGTAAAAAAAAAAGGACTAAAAAGCAATGAGACAATGAACAAAAAAAAATTAAGGGCACATACAACAAATTTAAAACAAGACATTTACTGTAACGTTGATGGCGTAATGGTTTTAACCGGTGGTAATAGGTGCATCATTATGTGTGAGCTCTCTGAAACTGCTCCTAACAGTGAAACAGTGGGGCGGCTGCTGGGAGCCAATTACTCTAGCATTGAATGTTTCTCTTAGTAAGAAGTGGAAGCTCTGCAACAGTGAGAAAAACAATTATCACATGCAGTTATATTTCTGTTTGGACATGTCTCAAGCTTTGTAATTCTGAGTAGGTGCAGGCTGCCAAATTGTCAACTATTCCTCAATATGCAACAATTGCTCAGGTGGATGGAATAAGTTAAAATAAGACATAATTTATCAAATGTTTTCAAATGCTAATGCGAACTGTTGTAATATAAGCCGACTCGGACAGATAAGACGCTGGTTAGGAGAAGGATTAGTGGTGTCTTGTATTAAGTATTAAGTAAAAAAGACAAAGCATTTTCAGTGGAATACAAATTCTATTACAATACGATTCAAAATCACAGATATAACTAAAAGACACAACATTACAGACACAATGTTCAGGTCGGGGAAGAGACACAGCAAGATTTGGTGACAAGAACAAATAAGTCATTGCATCACTTCCTACCTGAAGGTAGCCTTAAGGATCTGGCCTGTGGTGATCTCCTTGGTACGGTTGTCATAGCCGTAGAAGACGTCTCCAAACGTGGTTTGATTGGCTGGGGTTCCAGCTGTCTCGCCACAGTCCACTCCCTCGGTGCAGGACTCAGACAGAGGCAGACATGTGCGGCCATCCGCCCCACGCTTATAATCCTCAATGCAGCTGCAGGGGTGGCATTGGCATTCATATGTCAGTGTCAAGACATAAAGAGAAAAACAACAACAGCAATAAAAGAATTAATACCTACTGCATGTTGATTATTATTAAAAAGTTAAAAAGCACTTGACGTTAAGAAGTTAATGAATTCTTTGCTTCATGTTAAATGAATTGTGTCTGACATAATTAATGAAAATGAATTTGTGAAAACTATTACTGTAGTTGAGTATAATTCTATGTTTACATTTAGTTAATATATATCTACAGTATATCTATGTTTACATTTTGTTCTGGAAAATAAAATTAAGGATCCCACAGTACTGACATTCAAAATTTACGGAAGTTCTTTAAAAATCCCCAAGCAGACCATTATTAATTTAGTACTCATGCTCTCTACAGAGTTCATTATCAATGACAAGGACAGGGAGTCCATGGCGACAAGCATCACAAAAACCGAAGCAGTTCTAAGGAGTCATGTTTATAGGACTAAACAAAAAAAACTCAGTTAGAAGAAATTCAACCTTATGATTCAGATTCATGTCTCTTCTGAAAAGAAGAGCACATTGCTTGCCACTGTGGGCTGTTAGAGGACACAGAGACACGGTTTCATAAAGTTCCCGATCCCCCATAAAGTTTCTCCATTATGATTAACGCCAGCATGTAAAAGGCTCTCAGTTTAAGTGCTGTGCTTCTTGAGTACAGGAAATGTCTAAAGCATGTGTGGAAAGAAAGAGCCTGAACTGTACTTATAGATAATATGCACTTCTGTTTCCATGTTATCAAACCCCTGGAAAATAAAACATGTTGTTTCCCAGAGCAAAATTACAATTTTTTTCTAAGAGAAGAGTTTTTTTTCAAAGTGATATAATTTTCACAAGAAGGTTCGCTTGGAGAAACAGTCTGAGTGCTGCTGCTACCTCCAAGCTGATATCAGGCAAGACAGTTCCAAAAACCTACGTGCATTATATTTTAGAGCGTGAGTTATTAGTGTATTAATGTCCCTTCCCACTTTTAATGCTCTTGCATTTAATAGCATAATAATTCCGCAAAGTATTTAGCAATGGAATTATCCCTGCAAATTAGTTGTTATTTAGCAGCGTGGAAAATACTATTTGATCCACTGACTATTTTTTTTTTTTTTCCCAATGAACTAGAAGTAGACTATAGTGGCAGAAGTTGTAAAAAAAAATTAGGGGTTGATGGATCAAGCATTTTTTTTCCAATCTTACCAAATAATGAGGTTGGAAGCCAGACAAATTGATAAATTTGCTGTGATTAACATGAGCAGTAAAATTCAACATGACATCTATGCTGTACTGTTGAGAGCACTGGGGAAAGTGACTGCTTAGTTGTTTTATTCTGAACTTTACAGTTAACTGTGCACGTAATATAATGTAGACGTGAGGTAACTAATTGTAATGGGTGTGAGGGATCTAGGGTTAGTAGTTACAACTACTAATGATGTCATATTTACCTATTTACTATTGAACAGAATTCCAGAGATTACGAGTGTACAAGTGTACGAGTGTACATTTTTAGTGTACGTTGTGGTGAATATCTCAGACGGTGAAAGAAACAGACGTGTTTATCTTTTAACGTTTACTCCCCTTTACCTGCATTGGACTCAACTCTGAATACAGCACTAAGATTGTGCCTATGTGCTGTGAGATGCCACCCACATGCAGCTTTAAACACAGCTGAGGTCAAACACAGAAGACAGAGCCATTTCCACTGACCCTGAACCATTATCAGTCAGTTAACTCATATATATTCTTGTCTAGCAAAGTGTGAAGGAAAGTGTTTCATGAATGTTGTTTTCCTAAACATATATGATATGTGTAAGGTACGTGTTAGTGCTAGTATCAGAGTGTCCCAAAATTCTTCCTACACACATACAGGATTTCAAATGCAAAGTGGAATCAGGATATCTCGTCAAATCTGTATTGAAACAGTAGTGTAAAGTAATTATCAGATCAATTTCCTGCCCTGTTTTTAACACTACAATGCTACATGCTGTAGTGAGATAATTTGAGTTATTACAGAACAAAGCTCCCTACAGATGATCAGAAGCGTTAATGCTTTGCACTGCCACAGTCATTGTTTCTCCACAGAGACAGCGGTGGGGTTTTGCCTACAGGTAATGCTGCTCTGGACAGTGCACACAGCTTGGACGTGACTCACTCAAATACAGCTCTGACTTCAATGTTTACCTTTTCAAGTCAACCAGTATGTGATGTAGCAAAGATGCAACCCGCTAGTTACAGTCGAGTGGCAGCTAATTACTGTGTTTGACAATGATTCGACTTAAAACAGCTTGATTTTTCTCAGTCAAGTGTTTTTGGATTTCCTCATGTGTTCTCTCAGGCACAATCCTCACAGAACCTCTTTGAGATTTACGCACATGCACAGTGGGTTAGCTCTTATCTTTCATACACTGTGCCTCCATATTTAGTAAATGAAGTGACAAAAGACTGATCACCTGCACTTATGCTTTTTAAAAAGCAAATGTTATGTATACAGTTCTCCAAATAAACCATCATCAGAACAATTGCAAGTAATGAATGCAGATATTGGAGGAAACTGAAAGGAATTAATTAATCAATCATTAATATCTATAATATTCCTTTCCAGGCACGGGTTAACCCCTGGTCAGACATTCATTCCCAGTAGGTTCCAAAGGTATTCCAAAGGTTTAACATAACTAACAGCTCGGCCATGCTTGGTAAACTACTGTGCAAAAGTCGAACAGCATTTTCAGTAATAAAGCTTTCACAGAAATACACAGGGATAAATTAAACCTGCTTTTATGTAAATCTTTAAACACTTTCAAACTGAAGTAAAAAACCACAAGCAGGGAAACCGTATGATATTGCTGAAAAAAGCAGGTTACCCAGTGTTGTATGTAGGAATGTGTGTGTGTGTGTGTGTGTGTGTGTGTGTGTGTGTGTGTGCGCGCGCACCCGCAGAACATCTGGATATTGTAAAGGGTAGGATCTTCCTCAAGGGGAGCTAGTTGTTGAAGACACAGCTGCTCACAGCCACCGTTAAATCCATCAGAGCAGTCGATGCCAATGTGGTGGTCATAGCATCCGGTGCCATCCTTCATTGGGCTCAGACCAGGAGGGCACTAACACAAACAAAGCAACAAAAAAAAAAGAGAGACAGAAAAGGTAACTAATCGAATGCTACTTTGAGCATGTGCTGTAATAAACATTGTCCAATGCAGAAATGTCACTTGTCATCAGTTACTGTAAAACAAAAAGCGGATTCTGTCACGATTTGTATTTGTGTCTGCATGATTTCCAGCCCACCCACACACTTCTTACACAACTAGCAGTGAAATACAAGAGCAGAAACAGCACACATGAAGTCACACAGGATATTGCAGAATACTCACTGTCTATCTTTTTGAATCATGCTGCAATTACATGTGTGTACAGGGGGAAAGTGTAACCTTCCAACATTACCCCACTTTTACAACTCCACACTTGCTGTCTCTGTTTCACACTGTTCTATGCATCTCCCAAAGCAATTTTGCTCAGCACTACGCACCCAGATTCACATGATGCTTCTGTCAGCTCTGGCATCAAAAGGGACTTTGATGGGTTGACTCGGAGTAGGCACTCCTGCTTGGTGAATAGGAAAAATTTCTCAGTATGCCTTTGGGGCATTAAGGTATAAAATTCATATTCTCTCTCTCTCTCTAGTGTCCAGAGCACATAGACTTTAGTAAAGGCCTTCTTACTAGGAGCTGTTTTATTTTACACCTGACTACTGGTAAAGGTACTCTATGCACTGGCATGTACTGTACATTTCTTTGTAAGCTGCTTAGGACGATTTGCTATATCGAAATTAAGGTTTCTGAAAAAGCAGGATGCACCTTGAAAAGTTGATGTGTCCTTGGACGAAAAAATAAATAACAGAAAACTGTAAAGAAAAAAATAATAAATAAATAAATGTGCATCCCAGCACAAAAACTGGGTACAGAAGTAGCAAACAAGGACTGAATCATATTGGTGTTGAGATGAATCGTATCAAAGGGGAATCAAACTACATCAGATGAACCAAATTATATTAGAGTTGAATAGAATCATACAGGTCCGAATCACGTTGTATCAAATTAGTAGTGAATTGAAGTGTTTTAAATCATTATGTATAAAAACTATTTCTTTAAATTAGATTATTCTGCATTGTTATGTACACTAGGTATCAGAGTATGATGCAATACCTTTCTAACATATCCATCCATTCTACTGTACAGTATATTGGCTATTACTTCAATAATTGCTTACATGCCATGCAACAACTCTCTAAACCCTGTCCACTCCAAACGATGCCAGTATTCAGAGCTGTCCGCGGCTCAGAAGCAGCTCACTGGCTATAAATTCAATCAGGATGGGATTTAGGAAAAAATATAGCTTAATCCATGGGGAAGATCTGCAGTCCTTTACAGGCAACTTTTTTTCTAATCAGAATTCAATAACCAGCATCCGTAAATGTGTAAAGGGTTTCTAAGCAAAGAAGCGATGAGCATCCCATTTCCTCTCTACAAATATTCTATAACAGCCTTTTCCAGAAGCCTGAAATGTAATACACCTTTGCTGAGCTCAGGTCAAAAAGCATTTATAGTGATTGGATCACAGCTTTCTGTTTGCTTCTTCCTTTTGTGCCTAGAGATTTAGAAAGGTCAATAGAATCAAAGCAATTCTGTGAGAGTAGATAATATAAAAAGGTTTTTTTAGAATAATGCTTTTATATATAAAGGGGTCTTTATGATAATGGCTTTTCATAAAGATTTATGATCGAGGAAAATATAAAAGGAGAGTCAAGTGTGAAGAACTGGAACCTACATGAGTGATTCTGTTTCAAAACTAACATTTGACTTTTGCAACAGATTCTTGTATCTGAGAAAGCACCTGTTAGTGTTTTATCTTTCCTCTAAAATGGACAGTTTTCAGTTTTGGAAAAGTGAGATAGTGAGTTCTTTGTGGTGTAACAACACATCATGATATGATGCTCTGGGCTGCAACGGCCAAAGCGCATTATACACTATACATTTAGACAACCATGCTATAATGGTTAAATAGTATAAGAATGCTTTACCAGCTTTTAAATACCAACAAAGCCAGTAAAATCCCATTTTTTCAAACTTTTGAGTTCTAGTTCTCTGCAGAGAGACTCAATTTCTCTAACAGAGCTCGTTATGTTTCATTCAAAAGTGCTCAGGTCAGATACTCAAACTCTGTGGAAGAAATAAGAAATAAATTTTTGTATTTTAAACACATGGTCAACCAACGGTACATTTCTTTATGCATTGTTTATGATAAAAAAAATTTTCATTATTCCAGTTTTGTTTAAAATATTCATATCATTACATTTACCAGACACTTATCCAGAGTGACACATATTTTTTTCCATTTACACAACTGAGCAATTGAGGGTTAAGGGCCTTGCTCAAGAGCCCAGCAGTGGCAGCTTTGTGGACCTGGAACTCAAACCTATGACCTTTCGATCAGTAGTCCTTAACCACTGAGCTACTACATCCCACATATCGAATAGTAATTGTGAACCCAGAAGTCCACACAGTCCTTGTCAGAATATTTACCCTTCTGGGTTACACGTTCCACTTCCGGTTTAATACACACACAAACACACACACATATATATATATATATATATATATATATATATATATATATATATATATATATATATATATATATATATATATATAAAGCACGCTCACACCAATGCACGACTCAAAGTTATGTCAGTTATTCTGCGTACCAAGCCGTTCATTGTATCCAGTGTTTGCCATTGTGTATTGACCCTGTTCTGTTCTCTGGTTCCATGTGGTTTTCAGTTGGTGTTTTATTTTTTTGCCTTTTTTTCCCTGACTGATTTGGATTGTTTGTTCTGTGCTATTTTCTATTATAACTCCCCGCTTATGGATATCTACTGTGTCCAAGTTCCAATATGACCACTTAGGTGTGTTCAAACAAAAGGTGGCAAGTTCTATTTTGTTCAAGATATCTAGAAATAAATATCAGCAAATGAAAGTCTCATATCCATCATTTGATCTCAAACCCAAATGCCTTTAGTGTACAGCAAAACACAAAGATTTGGCTTTGCTTTTTTAAAACTATTACACAGAATACTGATTAATTTAGCATATTCACACAAATTCCTGTCTATAAAAAACGCACAAAAATATAAATGTGATCAGATTTAGTATCATGAGATATTAAGTTGCACATAGTGATAACCAGAACAAATTGTTCTGTCCTGAAATGTCTTCACTTCACAAAAACAAGTGCAGTGAACACCTTTCCTTCCCCATCCCTCAGCGAAGCAGAGAATTTCTCAGCACAAGTGTCCATATGTCTTTCTAAGCAGGAGAGCAGGAATTATTTTTCAGGTCACTTTAGGGGCTACAATCCAGAATTAGCAAGTCCTGGCATCTTGAACAGCAGAGAGAACAGCAGGATGGTGACAGAAATGGATAAATCCCTTCAAAGCCACCTTGTGAAGAAAACATGGTGGCTCTCTATAAACGCATTGTATAGTAGCCTCTCTCCCACAGAGCATGCACTCACAGGACCTTTCAGAGTTTTAACTGAGAACTGAGAACAGCTTAGCAGCAAGAAAGCTGTTGATGGATGGACTAATGGGATGACCTTCTGTCTCCACATGCCCCAGGTTTAAATCTTGCCTTAAGGAACAAAGTGAGGAGATCTAACACCTGTCAAGTATACTTTTAACCTGATCATGCTGATGATGGACAAGCGAGGTTAGTTAGGGTTTGGACCAAACAGAACAAGACCTGACCAGTGTTTTGCTCCCGGAGAGCTAATTTAATGAGAAAATCTCTATTGAAATAAGAAATAAAAAAAAAAAAGTATTGACGATCCTTCCAACATGCTCAGTAGTACTATAGCATTTGTGTCAATGATTTGCCTGAAGGAAGCTCATCAAGAAAGGGAAGATTTTTCACTTTTATTGCTCTCATAGACTTTTATAGGTCTTTTATTATTTCTGTCCTCGCCTCTATGGTCTGATTATTAAAGTGATGAATTCTTAAGAAAAGTTCACAACAATAACAGAGTGTATAAAGATGCCGTATGCTGAAAACACGTCTGTAGTGCTGGTCTAAAGTGATAATGTGATGTACTAAGGTGAAAAACATACACACTTGGACAAACAATTGTCTTATTTAAAGCCATGAATCAGAGAATCACTAAAAGGTAAACAGTTGTTTCCATTCAAGTGGACATTTTGTGAACAAATAATTCTGTGTAGCTGAACTGCCAAAAAGTTAGTGTAATACTCTTGAAGCACAGGTTTACCTTGAACATTTTGATGTTCAGATGCTAATGAGGAGCTAATGAAGCTAATACTAATGCAGTTCAATTTAAAACATCTAGCTAATGGCTCAGAGTCAATCACAAACTAAAAGAAAATGCTATTTTCTACAGCATCCAAAAAAGAGTGTTGCACAAGATGCATGAATGGTATTCATTACTCTTTTAATAGCTTTAAAAATAATAATACTAAGATTAATCATAAAAGACTAATCATTATCTCCTGAGGTTTACTTAGCATGATGCCAGCATCTGTCTTTGCTAGCATGGCAAATCAAAGCGAGCCTCTTCGCCAGCACCCCGGGCCGTCCTGTTTAGGTGTGAACGGGGACCAATTTATTTTTCGTGCAGGCAGCGATGAGACGTCTCTCTCTGCTATTCCAATCGCGACGGAGGAAAAAGAACTAATTAATCACATCATCATTTAGCGATTATCAGACTTTAATCTAAATGAAGGCGCTGCTAGATCTCCCCAGGAGTGCCATACATCAGTGAGGTGGGTCACAGAGTGCCTGCTCACGCTGACACCAATATTAAAGATGACGCTGCTGTCCTCAGACAGGGTGTTAATTGATTCGTGTGGAATGGCACACACTGGGAGCCAGCCAGTGAGCTTTTCCGATCAGACGATGTGAGGCATCGTTTACACAGTCTCTGTCAACAAGTAATTAGAAAACATCAAGCTATGAATACGACAGATGGAACCTGTGCCGGCTAACAGGGGCCGAGGTAGTGTGTTTCATTTTCCACAAGGTGAAGTGTGAACAGGGTGCAAAATATCTCTAGATTTTTTCTTCAAATACATGAGATTGAAGCCTTCATGATATAAAAAGGTTTATGTCAAAACCTTGTAAGTAGATGAATCTCAATTACCAATCATCATGAGTCCACTGGAAAAAAGAATTTTTTTATCCTAATCCACTAATCCGAAAATAGGATTTACTTTACTGTCACTGAGGAAGTCTTAAATCTTCAGCTATCATCCTTGTCCTGCAAACGTCCCTTCTGGGAAATGTATTGTCAGTGTCTATTTCTTATAAAAGTATGTTAGAGAATGCTTTTCAAGTATCCATGCACGCATTTAAAACTATTATGAAGAATCAGTCCATGCTCTAGCATAGTCACTGCCCAGGCAGCAGTTTTATGCAGCACAAAACTAAATGCCAACAAATCTGCCATGGGGATGGAAGAAAAAAAAAAAGAAATATGCAAAAAAATAAAATAAATAAATAAATAATGCACTCAGTAGACTGACGTACCAGAGTGTAAGTTCAGTGCCTTGCAAAAGTATTCATACCCACTGAACTTTTCCACATTTTGGCATGTTACAACCACAAAGAAAAAAGTATTTTATTAGGATTTTATGAAATAGACCAAAAGAAAGTGGCACATCATTGTGAAGTGGAATGAAAATTATAAATGGTGTCCAATTTTTTTGTATTTGTATTCAGCCCCCTTTACTCTGATACCCCTAACTAAACTCCAGTGAAAGCAACTGCCTTCAGAAGTCACCTACTGTAATTAGTAAATAGAGTGAACCTGTGTGTAATTTAATCTCAGTATAAATACAGCTGTTGTGTGAAGCCCTCAGAAGTGTGTTAGAGAACATTAGTGAACACACGGCATCATGAAGACCAAAAAACACACCAGACAGGTCAGAGATAAAGATGTGGAGAAGTTTAAAGCAGGGTTAGGTTATAAATTAATATCCCAAGCCTTGAACATCTCACAGAGCACTGTACAATCCATCATCCGGAAATGGGAAGAGTATGGCACAACTGCAAGCCTACCAAGACATGGCCGTCCAACTAAACTGACAGGCCGTGCAAGGAGAGCATTAATCAGAGAAGCAGCCAAGAGGCCCATGGTAACTCTGAAGCTGCAGAGAACCACAGCTCAGGTGGGAGAATCTGTCCACAGGACAACTATTAGTCGTGCACTCCACAAATCTGGTCTTTATGGAAGTGTGGCAAGAAGAAAGCCATTGTTGAAAGAAAGCCAAAATAAATCCCGTTTGTAGTTTGCGACAAGCCATGTGGGGGACACAGCAAGCATGTGGAAGAAGGTGCTCTGGTTAGATGAGACCAAAATTTAACTTTTTGGACAAAATTCAAAATGTTATGTGTGGTGGAAACCTAACACTGCACATTACCCTGAACACACCACGGGGATGTTTTTCTTCAGCAGGGAAAGAGAAGCTAGTCATAGTTGATGGGAAGATGGATGGAGCCAAATACAGGGCAATCTTAGATGAAAACCTGTTAGAGTCTGCAAAAGACTTGAGACTAGGGCGGAGGTTCACCTTCCAGCAAGACAATGACCCTAATCATACAGCCAGAGCTACAATGGAGTGGTTTAGATCAAAAGCATATTCATGTGTTAGAATGGCCCAGTCAAAGTCCAGACCTAAATCCAATTGAGAATCTGTGGCAAGACTTTAAAATCGCTGTTCACAGACGCTCGCCATACAATCTGACCGAGCTTGAGCTATTTTGCATAGAAGAATGGGCAAAAATTTAACTCTCTAGACGTGCAGAGCTGGTAGAGACATACCCCAAAAGACCTGCAGCTGTAATTGCAGTGAAAGGTGGTTCTACAAAGTATTGACTCAGTGGGGCTGAATACAAATGCACGCCACCCTTTTTTCATTCATTCATTCATTTTCTACCGCTTATCCGAACTACCTCGGGTCACGGGGAACCTGTGCTCAGGCGTCATTGGGCATCAAGGCAGGATACACCCTGGACGGAGTGTCAACCCATCGCAGGGCACACACACACTCTCATTCACTCACGCCATCACACACTACGGACAATTTTCCAGAGATGCCAATTAACCTACCATGAATGTCTTTGGACCGGGGGAGGAAACCGGAGTACCCGGAGGAAACCCCCGAGGCACGGGGAGAACATGCAAACTCCACACACACAAGGCAGAGGCTGGAATCGAACCCCCAACCCTGGAGGTGTGAGGCGAACGTGCTAACCACCAAGCCACCGTGCCCCCTACCCTTTTTTCAGATATTTATTAATAAATTTAGACACCATTTATCATTTTGCTTCCACTTCACAATTATGTGCCACTTTGTGTTGGTCTATCACATAAAATCCCAATAAAATACATTTTTGTTTGTGGTTGAAAAAGTGGGTATGAATACTTTTGCAAGGCACTGTATTTCCTTGAATTCACCTCCCCTTAATTTCTGTTCAGTGTAATGACATAATGTACACATTACCCTGCTCACACATGCACTGGCTTGCCTACTCATTAACCTTACCTATTACCTTAACCGTACTAATTAACTCAGTTGTCTTGTATTTTTTATTATTGCATTTTTGATTTTCATATTTATATTTTGTTTGTAAAAGGAAGAATAGCAACATCATTTTACTGTAAAACTGTTGATAGCTAGTAGCCACAATAAGTGCACTACCTTATGTATTTATGGTAAGCGCTTTGTACTTATTATAAGCTACTTTGTCCCTAAGTCTTAGATCCTGATAATTATCATTTAAAATCGTTTTCCATTTTCTCTCAGGTAACAAAAGCAAACGTCACCGGTTTTAACATTAGTGCTTCATTAAATCCCCACTAGTGTTTTCTAAATTATTTATCCAATGCCCATGTGCTATAAAGCAGCCATGTGGGCACCTTTCAAATAAATTCCCACTACATTAATACATTGCAGGAGTGAAATGTATTAATCATTTATAACACCCTATTTCACAGTAATACTTAGCGGCTCTAGGCTGTCACCCAGGCCGAAGCCACATGAAACACTAAACTCTTAGTAAAGATGCTAACATAATTAGCTGTGCTTCAGATGGAGCACAAATATATTCTACAAATTGCACACAACAGACAGCGTCTCACAGGATCCACGAAATACAGGTGTGTAATATAGTTACATATATTAGATATCTCCCACAATATCAGAACTAATTACATTGTGTTTGCATCAGTAGACGCCACTGGCCAAGTGGTGTTTAGAGAAGAAACGTTCTGGGCAAGACAAGCTAATATAATTGGCTCCTAATAAAAGCTTTAGATTAATATAGAAAAGTTCTATAACCAGTTTATAAAACAGAATTCATGCAGAGGTGCATAACCTGCCATGCCAATCATAACAGTGACACATGAGTCCTGGATGATATAGCGTTGAATGACGAGATAATCAAATAATTTCCATGTGCAAACACTAAGTTCTCAAATATCAGTATATAATATGACTGTTATGAATCTCTTCCTTGTGCTAAACACTGTGAGCCGAGCCGCACAGCGCGTGTAGCAGTCCGCAGCGCTACGCCTCTTATGTCAGCTTCGTCTCGTGTTTTTGTGTTTGCTTTGTTTACGACACCATGTCTGTTTTCATGTGAACGTGAAAGTGACCTGACATACGGCTAAGTATGGTGACCCATACTCAGAACCCATCCAAAGTGCACACACACAGCAGTGAACACATACACACCGTGAACACACACATCGTGAACACACACACACCGTGAACACACACACACCGTGAACACACACACACACCCGGAGCAGTGGGCAGCCATTTATGCTGCGCTGCCCGGGGAGAAGTTGGGGGCGTTCGGTGCCTTGCTCAAGGGCACCTCAGTCGTGGCCGGCCCGAGACTCGAACCCATAACCTTAGGGTTAGTGGTCAGACTCTCCAACCATTAGGCCACGACTTCCCCAATCTTGTCTCTTTACCTGTATTGATGCAGCCATAATTAATCTCAGCTGATTTCAGTTTCTGTTCCAATTTATGTATGTATTTAAACTTGTGTGTGTGTTGTCTGAGAACATGCGCTATGCTTTAGCCTTTTGTTCTTTATTACCATGCTGTAAATGCACTATGCTTTAGCCTTTTGTTCTTTATTACCAAGCTGTGTCTCTGTGTTTGTTTATCCTGGGTTTATCTTCGTCTTGTTTGTGGACCACTGTGTCTAGCCATGCCCTTGATTCCACAGTATGATGGTTGCCTGATCTTGCACCTGTTTTTGACTCTGTTTCTTCCTGTCGTTTTTGGGTCCATCTGCCTGCAGAAATAAAATCTCACCTGCGCTTGTGTCCTCATAGGCCGTATTTTTGATCATGAACCATTTTATTAAAAGTTCATGATATAAAATTAAATGTTCATTAAAACAATTATCACTAATATATTTGTAAACATTTTTGAATAATATTAATATGCATGAGCTGAACCACAGCTTGTAACGCTCTTCTTGTATTTGAAGTTCGTCCAGATTTTGTCTATCTATGTGCACATCGTGGTTAACTCCATCCTCCCGAGAGTCTAATCAAACAACCATCACACAATCAAGTGCTGGTCTAACATCCTTTCCAAAATCAATCAAGCAACAGGATACAGAGCATTTGTTGTGCATGTGCATTGTTATGTGCAAAATTATTTATTTATTTGGAATTTATCTGAATCTTTGTGAATTTTTTTTTTTTAAATTTCACAACATGAGCGCTGCTCATCTTCTGAGAGTGATGTAGGAATATGCAAAACAAAACATCCTAATGGGCAGAAAACATTGATGACAGAAACCTTACTACCTCAAGCCCAGATTGCGCTGACTGATGAGGTAAGAAGAACGTCATCATTTCTTTTAATGGTAGGTCTATCATTAGAGGATCTTATATACATATTATCTGGCATGTAGAACATGTTATTTCACAGTCCATTGTAGAATTTGGCCAAGATTTCATTCAGAGTAAACAAATAATATCTTTCAAGACAGCAGGACATTGTAACTATAACACACGCTTCCTCTGAGACACATGAAGTCAGACTCAGCATCGTTTCACGTCAGATTAAAGCTCTAACTCTGACCTCACAGACACAGGACTGGATAGTGCTCTGACGGACACATGAGAAAGTAATTTCATCTCTCCGACTCAGACAACACTGGACAGATTTGTGTTCTTGGACTCCAAGTTACAAATGGCCAGAGGTCTTAATAAATGTGTGTTTCATTTACCTTTTCTAAAAGTTTAGGATAGAAATAGGTGAATTATATTTCACATGTGTCAGTCAGAGCAACACTTTCCAGTCCAGTGTCTGTGAAGTCAGATAAAGGGAAGAGGGCATTGAACATGAGCTGCCTACTGGGAAATGCAGGATTGCTAAAAAATTGAAGGAGACTCAACAGTGCTTGTTCCTCAAAATTCAGAACAACATGAACAACAAGCCATCAAGTTTGAAGTGGCTGATGTGCAGGTCAATGACATTCTAACCCTCAGTTATGCTGATGGTCATGTAATTGAACGTGAAAACTCTTAACACAGGCCAAATAAGCCTGTTACTTCATGCTAAATGGAGCTACATAATGCCTGCCCAGTTTAATGGGCTTCTGGGATAATGATTTTTCCCTCCCTTGAGCAGCAGGTTAGTAGCCTTCACCTGCCTGGCAAGAACAAAATGAAGTGGTTTAATGCCTTCTCCTAAATCTGCCCTCATGATCTGTTTGAAAGAAAGATATTAATAGCATTAGCTAGTACAAGATTATTTCATTATGAAGAAAAGTGGAGAGAAAATTACCATCATTTTGCTGTTGAATGGTAAATGTTGTTCACCAAGCTTTTTACTCACTCACTCATTTTCTCACTCGCTTATCCAAACTACCTCGGGGAGCCTGTGCCTATCTCAGGCGTCATTGGGCATCAAGGCAGGATACACCCTGGACGGAGTGCCAACCCATCGCAGAGCACACACACACTCTCATTCACTCACACACTACGGACAATTTTTCCAATCAACCTACCATGCATGTCTTTGGACCGGAGGAGGAAACCGGAGTACCCGGAAGAAACCCCAGAGGCACGGGGAGAACATGCAAACTCCACACACACAAGGCGGAGGTGGGAATCGAACCTCCAACCCTTGAGGTGTGAGGCGAACGTGCTAACCACTAAGCCACCGTGCCCCCCCAAGCTTTTTAATTTATGTCAAATAAACCACACACACACACATGCACACACACACACACACACGCATGGATGGAAATGTGATCAGAATCAGAAGCTGTGACTGATTAGATATCTAACTTATATATAATATTATGGTCTTTTCTTTGGTGTTCTAGTGAGTTAGAAATCCTGCCAGAAAGGCCATCTGGTTGGGACATTGAGAGTAGAGCGAGTGGGAGGTTTTTACTTTCATGTGGGTGTGAATGAGTGGTCAGACATGAAGATCACAGGACAAAGAAAGGCCATCTACATTATACAAATGTGCTGTGCTGGGCAATGCATTCACAGCATGCTGAGGAACTGTCTGGTCAGGCTCACGGTGGTATAAACAATGCGCCTAATTTATATTTGGAAAATAGAACTAGCTAAGAAAATAGTGTTAGAAATATATTGAGAGATTGCAAAAACGCTGGTGCGAAGAAAAACCAAAGGAAGAGAGTCTTTTCAAGTTGAGACAAATCTTGCAGTAGAAACTAAGTGCAGTGAACACAGTGCAAGAAAAAGTCAATCTAAATGAGACAGCAAGAAAATCCAGCATCTTTGCCTCATTTTCTGGCTAATGATCCTTCAAAAGAATAAACTTTAAAATAATAATAATAATAATAATAATAATAATAATAATAATAATAATAATAATAATAGTGATAAAATAAAAATCACTTTAATAAAAGTGATTGGGAGGACCGCCCCCCCCGACCTGAACTCGAGTGGTGTTCTGTTATTGGACTTCTGTGCTAGTCACAGTTTGTCCATAACGAACACCATGTTCAAGCATAAGGGTGTCCATCAGTACACATGGTACCAGGACACCCTAGGTCGGAGGTCGATGATCGACTTTGTGGTTGTTTCATCTGACCTCCGGCCGTATGTCTTGGACACTCGGGTGAAGAGAGGGGCGGAGCTGTCAACTGATCACCACCTGGTGGTGAGTTGGATCCGATGGCGGGGGAGGAAGTTGGACAGACTTGGCAGACCCAAACGTACTGTGAGGGTCTGCTGGGAACGTTTGATAGAGTCTCCAGTCAGAGAGAACTTCAACTCCCACCTCCGGCAGAGCTTCAACCAGATCCCGAGGGAGGTTGGAGACATTGAGTCCGAGTGGACCATGTTCTCCGCCTCCATTGTCGACGCAGCCACTCGGAGCTGTGGCCGTAAGGTCTCCGGTGCCTGTCGTGGCGGCAATCCCCGAACCCGGTGGTGGACCCCGGAAGTAAGGGATGCCGTCAAGCTGAAGAAGGAGTCCTATCGAGCCTGGTTGGCTCGGGGGACTCCGGAGGCAGCTGATAGGTACCGGAGGGCCAAGCGAGCTTCAGCCCGGGTGGTTGCGGAGGCAAAAACTCGGGTCTGGGAGGAGTTTGGTGAGGCCATGGAGAAGGACTATCGGTTGGCCTCGAAGAAATTCTGGCAAACCGTCCGGCGCCTCAGGAGGGGGAAGCAGTGCCCTGCTCACACTGTTTACAGTGGGAGTGGGAATCTGCTGACTTCGACTGGTGACATCCTCGGACGGTGGAAGGAGTACTTCGAGGTTCTCCTCAACCCCACCGACATGTCTTCCATTGAGGAAGCAGAGGCCAAGGGCTCGGTTGTGGACTCGTCGATCCCCCAAGCTGAGGTCACTGAGGTAGTTGAGAAGCTCCTCAGTGGCAAGGCACCGGGGGTGGATGAGATCCGCCCTGAGTACCTCAAGTCTCTGGATGTTGTGGGGCTGTCTTGGTTGACGCGCCTCTGCAACGTCGCATGGAGGCTGGGGACAGTGCCTCTGGACTGGCAGACTGGGGTGGTGGTCCCTCTGTTTAAGAAGGGGGACCGGAGGGTGTGTTCCAACTACAGGGGGATCACACTCCTCAGCCTCCCCGGAAAAGTCTATGCCAGGGTACTGGAGAGGAGAATTCGGCCGATAGTCGAACCTCGGATTCAGGAGGAACAATGCGGGTTTCGTCCCGGTCGTGGAACACTGGACCATCTCTATACCCTCGCCAGGTTGCTGGAGGGTTCATGGGAGTTTGCCCAACCAGTCCACATGTGCTTTGTGGATCTGGAGAAGGCATTCGACTGTGTCCCTCGTGGTGACCTGTGGGGGGTGCTCTGGGAGTATGGGGTCCGGGGCCCTCTGCTAAGGGCTGTCCGGTCCCTATATGACCGGAGCAGGAGTTTGGTTCGCATTGCCGGCAGTAAGTCAGACTTGTTCCCGGTGCATGTTGGACTCCGGCAGGGCTGCCCTTTGTCACCGGTCCTGTTCATTATCTATATGGACAGGATTTCTAGGCGCAGTCGGGGGCCGGAGGGAGTCCGGTTTGGGGACCACAGGATTTCGTCTATGCTTTTTGCAGACGATGTTGTCCTGTTGGCTTCCTCAAATCAGGACCTTCAGCGTGCACTGGGACGGTTTGCAGCCAAGTGTGAAGCGGCGGGGATGAGAATCAGCACCTCCAAGTCCGAGGCCATGGTTCTCAACCGGAAAAGGGTGGCTTGCCCCCTTCAGGTTGGTGGGGAGCTCCTGCCTCAGGTGGAGGAGTTTAAGTATCTTGGGGTCTTGTTCACGAGTGAGGGAAGGATAGGGCGGGAGATCGACAGGCGGATCGGTGCATCTTCTGCAGTGATGCGGTCGATGTACCGGTCTGTTGTGGTGAAGAAGGAGCTGAGCCGCAAGGCGAAGCTCTCTATTTACCAGTCGATCTACGTTCCTACCCTCACCTATGGTCATGAGCTTTGGGTCATGACCGAAAGGACAAGATCCCGGATACAGGCGGCCGAAATGAGTTTCCTCCGCAAGGTGGCTGGGCGCTCCCTTAGAGACAAGGTGAGGAGCTCGGTCACCCGGGAGGAGCTCAGAGTAGAGCCGCTGCTCCTCCACATCGAGAGGAGTCAGCTAAGGTGGCTCGGGCATCTGTTTCGGATGCCTCCTGGACGCCTCCCTGGGGAGGTGTTCCGGGCATGTCCAACCGGGAGGAGGCCCCGGGGAAGACCTAGGACACGCTGGAGGGACTATGTCTCTCGGCTGGCCTGGGAACGCCTCGGTATTCCCCCGGAAGAGCTGGAGGAAGTGTCTGGGGAGAAGGAAGTCTGGGCGTCCCTGCTTAGACTGCTGCCCCCGCGACCCGGCCCCGGATAAGCGGTTGAAAATGGATGGATGGATGGATAATAATAATAATAATAATAATAATAATAATAATAATAATAATAATAAAGCCAAAAGACCAGGAATTTGTGGCCTGGTCTGAAATCTTATTTTCAAACTTCTCTACATGCAACATGTTTTGAAGCCAGAGATCAAGTGCAGAGAAAGTAAAACTCCTATTATTGTAATGTATATAATACCAGTATATAATGACATACTGGATTTGAATAAAAGGACAGGATACGCACCACACAACCGGTGGAGTCCAACTTTCGGTCTGATATGCAGCGGAAGTTGCGGCTGCAGCCGCCGTTGTCCTTTGAGCAGTCTCGCACCGGACCAAAGGAGTCCAGCAAAACTTCCAGGCTGTCAAAGGACGAGGAGATCATCAGCTCCTCCCTGAAAAACATCAAAAACATGAGAGTACACACTATCAGTCACTATTAAATAAGTAAAATTAAGTAAATAACTACAAATCGACTACAGCTGCTGCTACCTTATACTGCAATGCCCTTTTAATAACACAGATTTTTTATGAGAAGGAAATTATTTCAGTAATGCACTGAGTGTAAGCGACAGTTGTGCATGAGCTCAAGCTGTAATGGTGATTTAACAACCTGGATTGAACATTTTTTTTTTTTTATACACACAAAGACAAAGAACCTGTTAGCTAACTTAACACATGAATAAAACTGTACTTATATTTGGTTTGTTTGCGGTTACATAAATCACATTCATGTAACTTACTGTAAATACTAAAAAACGTCTACGTATTCCTCTTGTGAATTAGGGACAACCCTGAGTATATAGGCGTGTTTGTTCTAGACCACTTCTCTGATATTACCGTTCACATTTTGGAACAACTAAATACACGTCACTCTTCACAGTTATCTGGCTAGTTGTTGCTAACAAAGAACTTTCAGGTGTCCATGATAGCTTGAGTTTAAAAATTATAAAATGCTGCTGCAGTGTGTTATTACCTAGCTGATTAGCTATACAGGAGGACAAACTACATCATTACAGTCATTAATCCTGGTAATTTCTGTCACAATAAATGTCCAGAGACATCCCCTGGTCATTTCCACAGTGTCATGTTCGATGAATTAATTAGGTAAATCAACCAAAGCAATCAAAACTGTATGGTGTAGTTTGAGTTGAGCAGATGCCTTATTCAGAGAGAAAAACCCTGACCATCTGAACCTGTTGCTGCAGCCTGAGCTGTACTGAATGGAAAATGGTGTGTGGTGTGTGTATGTGTATGTGTGTGTGGTGTGTGTGTGTGTGTGTGTGTGTGTGTGACTGATCATGCTAAAAGACTGAAATAACTGAATGGTGATGAGAATGTGAGGTGTGTGTGTGTGTGTGTGTGTGTATGTGTGTGTGTGTGTGTAGAATTGACGTTTGAAATTTGAAAAAGCAATAATCATGATGGGAAAACAGAAATGTGACCTTTTTATTGTCTGATCTGCATTGAGCTTAGTGAATGACTGCAGCACTGAGTAAGAGGGATGTGTTTGATAAATGGAGAGGATTTATGAGCATGCTGTGACAAATGGAGGAAAAAAACGGTCTGTGTTGTTTTGCAAATGCAATGCCCTCACTCACACGATGCTGAATGATAGTTCTGTACAAATGGGTTTGATGTTTCACTGTTATAATGATCACCACCTCACCCCAAACCACCCCATCTTTCTTTCTTTCTTTTTTTTTTCATTTTTTAATAAAAACATCTCTAGAAAGATAATACACAGCTAATACAACTGAGAGCATAAATACTGAAGCTAATTTACAAAAAAAATATTATTAATTCTTACATCAAACCTATAGGAAGCTTTATTAATGTTTATAGCTGAAGACAAATCATTACTGGTGTCTATAGCACTATCTTTATTTACTGAAAGACAGTTTAGATTGTGCACCACCATCCACTCAAACCCTAAGCAGAAAAAAAAAATCACACAGATTGGAGTAATGACCATTGACATAGATAAATGCATAATGCATAAAGAATGCATAATCCCACTTTCTCTTTTGTAATGAGACAAATCTACTGCAGTGAATGTTCCTTTCTGCAGGGCTCAAGAAAGACCACCGGTGGAAGCTTTTAAATGAGTTTTGTAATGCATAATACAAAATGCCCACTATTGGTACCTATTATCAAATACAAGAATCAATTAATTACACTTTACTAGCAATAAAATAAGCAGCAAATACAAGTCAGCTTCACGTCCACACATTTCTTCACATAAGTTCATCTGAAGGTAAAATAAAATGTAATTATGCATTGGAATCATTGGACAGTCCCACTAATCACACCCACAGGTTATGTCAAGGTTTCATTTTGTCTGTACATCTATCTTCAGTAACCACTTTATCTTGGTCAGAGTCCTTAAGGATCTCGAGTCTTTTCTCTGAACAATGGCTGCGGGGCAGGAATGCGCCCTGGACCGGCTCCAACGTGTTGGTGGATTTCAGGCTTTAAATATGTACAGAATATATTTGCATTCTGCTTCACTTAAAAGATTTTCTTTAAGGTTGTTTTCAGCATGAGTCAGAGCCTGTCCATTAAGACCTACAGTCTGGAGTCCAGTCAGCCACATCTGAAATAATCATCTTGCCTTTAACACTTAATCACAGAACCACTGACGCACATCCATATCCATCCACATAATATAATTTCTAAAGCTGTTTAACGAAATAATACAGCTCTGGACTTGACACAATACATCACATACTATATTTTACTTGAACTGGTGAAGAATGCTCTGTGTAGAGGTAGGAGTGAAGGTCAAAACTTTGGACATGGCCATCATAGCCTTTACATTTATGACATTTGGCAGACTCCCTTATCCAGAGCGACGTACAAAAGTTCTTTGAAGTCTCTATCAATGAATACATCAACACTGGTTAACTAGGTTACAGACTAGATACCATTAACCTAAAACTCTGTACATGGGTGTTTTTTTTTGGATTTTGGATCATCTGGAGAGGAAAATTGTGTTCAGTGGTAGTCCTGAGATGCAGTGAGTTGAAGTGATCCAGTCTTGAAATGACAAGATACTTTACAGGTACCTGAGCAGCCTGTTAGGATAAAAAATTCCGAATCCTTCTGATTTCTAGAGAAGAAACCGACATGAGCGTGTCACATTAGCAACATGCGAGGAAAAGGACAGCCAATTGTCCAGCCCCAAGGTTGAGAGCCCTGGTCGAAGGCGAGATCAGGTCGTTGTGGAGGAATACTGCAAGATCCTGACCTGGGGATGAATCAGCTGAGAGCCTTTATTCCAACTTACTGAGTAGTTTAAGATATTTAGTTTTGAAAGGTAATGCAGTTCATGTAGTCTCATTTTAGCCGTGTTTTTTTTCTTGATTATGCTTATGGATCTGTATCATCAGTTAATTCAAGACTTGTCATCAAGCTTCTATACTCAGACCTTAAATTAAACCATTGTACAAAGAACTTGTATTAAAATCTCTTTTTTTCTATTCCCTTTTAGTCAAAACCTGTCTGTCTGCTTGCCTTGTTCTGGATATACGCTAATAAAATCTTCACTTGCATCTCACTGGTTGCCTTTAATAAATTAAGCAAGTACTTCACTTTTCAAATGATTCAAATAATTATAATCATAAATCATTTATTTGCACATACAAATGAATGCAGTTGTCCAATAGCCAAATCGTCAGGCTTTCCATTCATAGTAGAGCAGCAGAGTACTCTGAGACACTGCTGAGCATATCAGAGACCAACTCTTTATACACTATTTATCCAGAGCCTGCTGTGTGTAACTAAGCTTCAGAACAACATGGGAGGATTGTGTGAATTACCGCAAGACATCATAGTGAACTCAAACCACCCGGCAGTGAGGCAATTTTCACTCAACTGCACCTCACTGTCTTAGGGCATATCACTACAGTGTCTGAGGAGTGCCTGGTCTGTCAAATTCACCTTTGGGACGCCAGTCGCTCTGCATGAGCAATGTACTGAAATCCAGAGGAATGTCATTTGCAGCCCTAAATCTGAGGAAACTTCAGCACATTCTAGCCCACGCAGCACTGATTTAGAGCTAGCGCAGTATACAGTATGTAACAGGACTGTGTTACAGAAGATTCAGAATTATTTTTCATAATTATTTATTATTATTATTATTATTATTATTATTATTATTTGTTTTTTATTTTGACAGGGGTTTGTTGAGAGCGATTTAGCTAATCTATGATGGTGTATGAGCTGTACAGGAGATTGGCGTCGGTGCCTAACGTGGATGGTATATTTATTGAAAAGTCAGACATTTTCTTTTATACACGTATTATGCTATATTCACATTAGCACTGGCATGTGTGTTCTCTAAATAACTATAAACCAATATTAAAACTGTATGTTCTGTGATTAACAGGCCAGGTAGGGCACAGCAAGCACTGCTGAGCCTTATGTCTGTTTATGTCTTTTACTACACAGGTATGTTAGTATGTATTTAAGAGTCCTTGTTTTTTATATAAAATAAATTATTTATTGAAGTCATGGAACTTGGTAATATTCTGTGTGTGCTGTGTGTGTGTGGTGTTTGGTGTGTGTGTGTGTGTGGTGTGTTTGGTGTGTGTGTGTGTGTGTGTGAGAGAGAGAGAGAGAGAGAGAGAGAGAGAGTGTGCATTGCATATCCAGTATACTAAGTACGATTTTCGTTGTTTTTGATGTGTGTGTGTGAGTGTGTTAGAAATAGTGTGTGTGTGTGTGTGTGTGTGTGTGTGTGTGTGTGTGTGAGAGAGAGAGAGTGTGTGTGATACATAACAGCAAATCAAATACTGAAGCTTAACAAGGCGTCTAGTCTACAGCATGTGGGCCACTCTAATTAAGATCAGGGAAAGATATTTGTTTGCTGCAGCCGTAAATAGCCATGAAGAGGATCGTTTCAGCTTTCCTTATAACAGTGACTACTGTTTTATTCCCTATAAGGTTAATCATAAATATGACAGACTTTTTAAAGTACCTCCTACTGGCATTTTTGTCATTAAGCCTTACACCTTCATGGCTCTTATTATAATGAGACCTACATACTAGTCTTTAGCTCATTTTGTCTCAAAATATTTTATTATAGAGTGATTTTAATTCTCTGCCACATTTATTTTCCAAAATAAATATCTGTTCTACTAATAGCACTCAAATAAAGATTTTTATGCTAGATTAAAAAACCTGAACTTCATCTAAGAATCAGTGAAATAAGACGAAAGCTAAATGAAAACCAGAAAATCTCCTGGCAAAGAGTAAATAATTTATAGTCATTTGGTTAGAGTGACATAAGTTCAGAATACTACTAGCACATGCCCCTGAAGTCTGAAAACAGTGTGAAAAATATCAATACAGCATTTAGTCATTACTTGGCAGTGCGTATTTCGCTTCTCTAATTGATTTTCTGATGAACTTGAATGATCCTTAATTCCCTCAGTTACTATTAGGTAAAACATCCAGAAGAAGACTGCAATAAAATTTTTCCATAAGGGTCCAGATCAATGTGGCCTTACAAAAACTCACTGCAGCTTTAATTAGTACAAGAGTGTTCATTTGTTGTTTTTTTTCTTTGCAATATATCAAATCATTACTGCATATTCAATATGATTACTAGCAGAAAAAGAAAAAACAATGCTACTGTAAGTCCAAATCAGTAAATGGTGCTATTTAAATAATATATCATATTTATAAAACAAAAAAAAAAAAAACACAAAAATACTAAACTAAACAAATATTACTTGTTCTTATTTTCATTTTACTGACAGTGAAATAATACATACTTAAATAAAATGGAAAAAAAAAAGACATTATGTAAAGGAGAAAAAAATCTGTTGGTTCTGTAAGTTTGGAACAAATCAATTTTTTTTCAGTGTGATTTTCTTTACAGCTCATGCAAAAAACAGAGCAAGCATGTGAACTTGGGTTTTGTGCATCTATTTCCAGGATTATATTCACTGTATGGAAAATGTTGCTGCTGGCACAAAGTTCCAAGAACACAACTGTACACAAACCAAGCTCTATGAAGATATGGTTTACCTAAGTTGGAGAGGAAGAAATCAAGAGTCCTGCACAGAGCCCTGACCTCAACCCCACTGCACACTCACTGTGCCCCAGGCCTTATTGCCTAACACCGCTGCCTGACCTCAATAATGCTCTCACGGCTGAATGGACAAATCCCCACAGCCATGCTTTCCAAATCTAGGGGAAAGCCTTTCTACAAGAGTGCATTATTATAGCAGCAAAGGGAGACTACACCTAGAATGGTAAGTTCAAAAAGCAAATATGGTGAAATTTCCTCAAACTTTTAGCTATATAATTATATATTGGGCATTAACAAAATTGCAAATGCACTGGTGTAAAAGCAAGAATCAGGGAAAGCCAGTAGGAGTGCTATAACATTTAACAAGTAAGAGTAAAAGGCTTAACTTTTCTCCTCACACTGTCCTATTCTACTTTGTTAAAAGTGAATAAAGTGTAAAAGTCTCCCACCTAACGTCTACCGCGTCTTCCATGACAGTCATATCTGTCTTACACTTGGCAGACGGGTTGATGGCCAGCTCAGCGGGTGGAATGACAAAGCTTTTACTCAGCGGCAGCCACATTCCTTCTCCCAGAGTGTATGTGAACCTGTAACAAAGAAAATACATATCAGATCGTGTGACAAAAATAGATTTATAATGTGTCTATAATTCAACACTGTCTTCCAGGTCAAACTGCCAAAATGATCTATCTACAAACAATCGATTGATAACAAACACAATGTATTTACATAGGGCCTTACTACAAGGATAATATAGCAAGGAATTTAAAATACAACTTGACTTTTATTATATGATTTATAATGCAGAAATTTCAGATAATAAACAAGTAAAATACAACAGCATCAGTAGATAATGGCAGCAATCAGCGTAAACATGAACACCCACACACGGGGGAAATTAATATCCGGTTACCATAGTTATTCCACATTGTTAAGCCTGCGTAATGCAGCATTAGGCATTGTGTCAGAAACAAACATTTGTGCTTTCACTATAATCATTTTCCTGAAATGTATTTTGTTCTACAGGTTATACTCACTCCCATCACTCATGTGATCACAGTTCACAGGGAGTAAAAAAAAATAAATAGTAAAAATCATTTCTACACTTATTTTTACTTTTTTGTAATACAATTTTGCACATATTTAAAAAAAATAACAGCTAAAATACATTACTTAAAATATGTATTTAAAATAAATACATTTTATACAACAGCTGATGTTGTATAATGGTATATTAATTATCTGGTTTAAAGCACAAACTTAATAAATCTTTAATAAGCTCAAAGAAAAAGGTAAAATAAACATATCACATATCACAGAGCACCTCTACACTGTGAGTCCACAGCAGCCAGACAGTGCTGTATAGTGTTTCTCAGACTACAGATTATACTGTATTGTGTATGCTCAGAAATACTACCACTGGAGTCAAACTGTCTGCAATACACCTGACTGTGTTTCACAAACAAAAGTCACTTTGTTACTGCTGCAAAATAATGTCTACAATATCTCGATGCAGCATCTTTATGTCAGGTGAACCCACTGGATGTGAATAAAATGTACAAATACTTAAACACCAAGACCAATGTTCTCAGCAGTTTCTGATTCTTAAGTCAGTTGGAACCTTTAGGAATAAGTATTGATTTGAAAGAATTTGAAAGAATGCATTATTTCAGATAGAGGTTTAAGTTTAACACTTAAAAGTTATAGAGTGTAACACTTGATTGCTTGAATTTTTCAAGCAATTTTTACTTCAATTTTTACTTCAATTTTTTGTTTTGTTTAAATTCATTTAGTTTTCTCATTAATCTACACTCAGTACCCAATAATGATAAAGTTAAAACAGAATTCTGGAAATGTTTGCAAATGTATGAAAAAGGAGTTATCATGTATAAACTGAATAATCACATTTCCAAATGTAGCTCCAGCGCCTCCCATTTCTCTTGATCAATGCTGAGAAGTTACTACACCTTGATTGGAGTCCATCTGTGGTAAATTAAATTGATTGGACATGATTTGGAAAGGATGGGGGCACGGTGGCTTAGTGGTTAGCACGTTCGCCTCACACCTCCAGGGTTGGGGGTTCGATTCCCTGCTCCGCCTTGTGTGTGTGGAGTTTGCATGTTCCCCCCGTGCTCCCCGTGCCTTGGGGGTTTCCTCCGTACTCCGTACTCCGGTTTCCTCCCCCGGTCCAAAGACATTCATGGTAGGTTGATTGGCATCTCTGGAAAATTGTCTGTAGTGTGTGAGTGCGTGAGTGAATGAGAGTGTGTGTGTGTGCCCTGCGATGGGTTGGCACTCCTCTCCTGCCTTGATGCCCGATGACGCCTGAGATAGGCACAGGCTCCCCATGACCCGAGGTAGTTCGGATAAACGGTAGAAAATGAATGAATGAATGAATGAATGAATGATTTGGAAAGGCACACAACTCTTTAGAGAAGGCCTCACAGCTGACAATGTATATCAGAGAAAACAAAAAGCCACTAGGTCAAAGAAACTGGTTGCAGAGCTCAGAGACAGGATTTTTACAAGGCAAAGAACTGGGGAATGGGAAGGCTTGAAGAGTTCCAAGAGCACAGCAGCCTCCATAATTCTTAAATGGAAGAAGTTTGGCACAATCAGGGCTGTTCCAAGAGCTGGTCACCTGGTCAAAGTGAGCAAACAGAGAAGAGCCTTAGTAAGAGAAGTGACCAAGAACCCTATGGTCACTCTGACTGAGCTGCAGAGATCCTATGTGGAGATGGGTTTCAGATTCAGAAGGACAACCATCACTGCAGCCCTCCTCTGATCTGATTTGGCAGAGTGGCAGGCTGTGGGGTGTTTTCAGCAGCAGGGAATAGAAGACTGGTCAGAGCTGAGGGAAAGTTAAACAGAGTGAAATACAGAGATATTTTAATAAAAAGCTGTTCCACAGAGCTCAGGACCTCAGGCTGGGCCGAAGGTTCATAACATGAACACAACGCTAAGCACACAGCCAAGACAACATAAGAGTGGATTAAGAACAAATCCATGAATGTCCTAGACTTGAACCCTGTTGAAAATCTCTGGAGAGACCTGAAAATGGCTGTCCATCAAAGATCCCCATCCAATCTGACCAAAATTGAGAGAATTTGCAAGGAAAAATGCAAATACCCAAAGAGACTCAAGGCTGTGATTGCTGCCAAAGGAAAAGGTGCTTCAACTAAGTACTGAGTAAAGGGTCTGAATACTTATTTAAATGTGACATTTCAGTTTTTTCTTTTTTTTTAATTGTAAAATTCTTTTAAAGTGTTGACTAATTAAAAAAATTGAATCTGAACAGTTGTAGTATCAGGCAACAAGATAACAAAAAAGAAAAACAAATAAAAAACTACATATATACTACATATATACATATATTGTGTGTGTATGTAAATGTCACTGTCAACTTTACTCCCTCATTATACTACTACTACTGCTACTACTACTACTGCTACTACTACTACTGCTACTACTGCTACTACTACTGCTACTACTACTACTACTACTACTACTACTCTACTACTATTGCTACTACTACTACTATTGTTACTACTACTATTGTTACTGC